>NW_009234209.1:80325-129100 GCF_000690835.1 Fulmarus glacialis | reverse complement strand
GTTGTTGTGGCCAAAGTGCACTATCTGCCTTTCACAAATAATCAGAGAATTTAAAACAAAGTCTTAGCTGTTACAACAGTGTTAAACATTTCAACACTACTGAGTGCACTGAGAGGGAAAAATGATTCACAGAAATTGACAATGTAGAAAAAATTTAAATCTTAGCAATGCCTCTGCTCAAAACCTCCCTAACGTACAGTTTTAAAACCGTAAGATTTATGCTTCAAACTCCAGACTTTCAGTAAAAAAGTGAAATATAAGATAGTAGATTACCCGCCCAGATGCTATAAACTGTGCCGATGGTAATGCCACACATAGTCCAGAGGAGAAATGAGGCACGTTAAGGTAGCAGTATTCTGGTAAAATAAAGTCTGAGTTTAGAAAGTTGAAGTCCTAAAATTACCAATTAATACAACTACCAAATGTCTGAAGCATGTAATTCCTCTCCTGTGGCCAAAACGACCAGCTATTAAGATAGCAATCTCCCAAATATCTAAGGTATTCCTATGGTCTCACTATAGTAATATCCGAGCATCTCTCTATTCTTATTTTCTCTCTTCAGTACGAGACTCACTCTTCTCCAAAATGGGATTCAATGCCCTCATTAGAGGTTCCAGAAGAACACTGCTCTTTCTCTGAAGATGCTTCTTCTGTTTTAACACTTAATTCACTTATTTTTTATTTCATTGATGAAAAAGAAGAAGAAATAACTTTCATACAGAACCCAGAGTAAAAGAGTATTCTCCTGAATACACTCCTGTGAAGGAGGGTAACATGCAAAGAGCAGATACATAGATCACAAAACAATTTCATTAAGTGGTGTAACTCAAATTTCAAACTGCTGATCCAGGTCTTACATGGGAAAGAAAAGAAAAAAAAAAATCCAGACCCCAGCATTCATATAATCTCATGTGATATGAAAAGTCTTTGGGTGGAAGGAGAAGAATGGATGCTTCCAGTAAGTATCAGAGCATACAAGTTTGTCTCAAATAATTTTGTTGTTTTTCTGACTTCTTGAATTTCCCAGAGGTAACATTTTCTATTAGTAAGTGGTAAAAAATCCACATAATTTTGCTACATAGAATTGTGAAATTTTGCTGTGTGGCTAATTCAGCAGAAATCTCAATTTAATATAGTTTCTCCATAGTCACAGTAAAAAAAAGCTTCTCATATTAGAGAAATTCTGTATGTATTGTAACAAATTATAGACTTGAAAAGTGCACATTTAAGACTGTAATTCCATTTCAAGGTTTCATTGACATTGATAAATCACTCAAGCTTTGCTCACTCAATTTGTGTCACCAGAATCTCTCAGTGGAATCACAGTCTTTCCACATACTGGCGAGTACACAGTGCTTTATGCTTACATTACAGCATGTACTTAATTTAAACAAAAATTAGTCCTTGAGGGACAATTTCAAATTCACAGCAAAGCCTACGCAGTGTGCGTTACTGTACAAAATTACTCTTCTCCATTTTCTGAAAGCTCTCAGCTTTTCTTCATGTCTCACGATGCCCCAGAGGTGTGTTATCGCACTGTGGCATGACTGGCTCTGTCTTACTGCTTAGCTGCACAACAGTAGATTTATCTGTTTACCAGTTACTATTTGGATTCCGGTATCTACCTATTTGCGACTGGTGTGAGGAGTCCAATTTCCTCTTTATTTTATGCTATTGTGTTCCTGTCTTTTCTTATAAAAGGACTTGTATGAATGGTGTCAGGAGCACTGTAACAGTTAATATTCATTAGCATTTAGAAGAGTACCCTCTTTCCTCTTTCTATGGATATTAAATTAGCTGTTATTACTCAGTAATAGGTAAGCAGCTGTTAAATCCCATCAATACTAAGTAAATCACTTTATTAAATGTATTCAAATCTGTTTTTATTGTATCCAAACGAACTCCTTGGTTCCTATGGGTTTGGGAGGATTAATTACTGAGAAAGTATGTAGTCATCAAAATGTCTGACGCCTTTGCAAAGGGACTCAGGAAACTCCTCTCTTCATTTGGGAAACAACCATAATATTCCCAAAATAGGGATTAATATATTGAGATTAACCCTCTGGTAAATATTTAGTCATATATGGTTTTATATTACAAAATGTGGATGAGTTTTTTGTGTGTATTAATATGAGAAAATGCCTCCATTTCCATTTAAGCTGTATTGAAACACAGCTTTGGGATTTTTTTAAAAATAGCTGAAGTTATGTTTCTAAAAGGGTTACAGCAATAGCTCTGCAGACTGCAGTCCTTTGATGATACAGAGACCATACAGCATATGTGTATACAGAGTACAGGAAGAGTAATACAACACAGATAGCAGCAGTGCAAGCTTCTCCATATGTTGTGGTTTGCACAAATCACCTCCAAGCTACAATACTTCCAATTGCTGTAAGGCAGTATCTCCCTTCTAGAATAAAAGGCTTTGCTGTGCATGAAAAAACCATGGGATTGAACAATGATACTTTCATCCCTAACCTGTGGTAACAGCTGCATTGCTGTTTTGTAGCCACAACTGCCAGGTGAAGAGATTTAGGGAACATTATTAGTTCTGGATTCCTGAGGCTAGCCTGGGCCACAGCAATGTGTTCTCTATATAATAGTCAACTGCACCCTCCAGAGTCTTGCATCACTCACCTACAGGTCACCTGGACATCTCTGCCTTCAGGGCAGGATACCCAAGAGCAGACTAAATGGGATCAGAGCACCTCCCTGCGCATCTTTTAATCTATCCAGAATGTCATAAAATTGATTCACAAAAAATCTGCCCAGTAAGGAGCTGAGAAGGGTATCCAGCCTTCTCCCTGATGTGCAGATGGCCAAATGCAACCTTCTGCACCTATTTACCATTCACTTAGGTGCAGATGTTTATGGGTGCGGATGTTTGTCTATCTTGCTGTCAGACACTCCCCACTTTTAGGAGTTTAGTTGGCAGAGTTCAAGGTCATCTTGTTCATGTCTGAGCCATGCAGCAGCCACCTTGCAGCTATGCCCACACCCAGCCTCCTGCCTCCTTCATCCCGAGCTGCTTCCTGACCCCCTGGCTCGGCTTCACTCGGACCTGCCTCTTCCCCATGCACTTGTCCAGCGAACACGGGACCGAGGCTGACCCTCATCAGTGCCTCCTGGCCTGACCCTGACACTTGATGTTCAGCATCCTGTCTGCGCTGCTGTCACCCCCAGTCCCTGCTCATCCCCCTGGTGGGGGTGTTCTGCTGTTCTGAATGATGTCCACAATGGAGGCTTTGGAGCCATGCTCCAAAATCTATTCCAGTACTTTGCTATATTTGCATCTAGAAAGCTTTCAGGCGTGTGGCAGAGGTTTTTGATTATCTTAACTTGGTGTTTCTTGCTGCATTTTAAGAACATTAGTTCTTGTCCTGTCACTCAGTGTAGACAAAACAGTTTATATTCTTCTTTGCACTATCTGCACTAAAAGACTATATTTATGTTTCTTTCAGACTCGTCTTTTTAAAGCTAAATGATCCAAAGAATTTAATAATGTCACATTCATCAAGTGGTCTAGACCTCACAAAGGATCATTTCATGAATATTGAAGAGTTCATAGCTTATTATTATAGATCTTCATATTTTGTTTGTCTTTTTTTTTTTCCCCCCTTAACAAAATGACATCATGGAATCGTGTTCAACTCAAAGACCACTTTTTTGTAGAATTGTCCTACCAGTTATTCCCTACTTTCTCTGGGCAGCTGATTATTTCTGCTTATATGTATTACCTTGCTTTTCTCTCTGTTTAATTTCATCTTACTTTTTTTCCAGATGACTTCTTCATTTTAGCAAGCTAATTTTTAATTTGACTCCTCCCATTAGGTTCTAGCTGAAACAACCACACTTCATATCCAACCATTTGGAGTGTGAATGGAAACTTCAGACATGATCCAGAACTGACATTTACAGAAGCCATAGCGAATATTCTCATTCTGCCAGGTTTGCAATCACCCTACAATAATTTTGCCTGTGCAGTACTTCCCTTGCTTACCCAGGAGAATGGAGCAGGAGAACATCGAAAGGTGTTTTAAGACAAAATACATGTTCTCTGTTGCTGGTTCCCAGCCCACGAGTAGAGTAGCCGAATCCCTATTCTATATACCAAGCCTTCTCTTTTACTCAGGGAAGCACAGGCCCACACCAGGAAGTCTTTCCTTCCACTGAATGCGAGTGAGTGTGCCAGCTATTGACATGCACTGTAATTTATCTGTTTTATGTTCCACAGGAATGGACTGTGGGAGCGACATAACTCATTATGGATAGGGAATGGAAAAATCATCATCTGGAGGAAGGGTTTTCAGTTGCTATTGTCTCAATACAGGTGAACAATAAAAATTGGATATGGGTCCTATATGATCAAGCCTTAAAGATGTACAGTCTCACAGATTTTTGTTCACTTGGATTACAAAAAACATGACTTCGGGCCTGATATGTGGCAGCCTTGGTAATTAAATGTGTGAACATCGTTCAAAAAATGTATGCTATATAAGAATATGTATCTCTCAAATGAACAATGAACATCTGCAAGCTTTAAGTAATACCACAATACCCCAAACACAACTTACCTTTTGAGTAAGTAGAGCCTGAACAACCTGATTAGCTACCTGAAATAAATAAATAAAATAGTTTAAGTATGTTATCATGTGTGTTTATGTATAACAATACCTTCTTCTGTGGCTTTATACTCCATTTCCCATCTACAACCACCACCAATTCTAGTATTTTCATTATTTACTGGTATTTTCATCAGATAATATTAGTAAGAATACATGAAATGCATGTTAACAACTTCTGTCCTAGTCCTCATTATAAACAAACATGTATTGTATCAATTGCAGTATGATATGATGGACATATAGTTAACTTCTGTCATCTCTTCTTTGGACTAGATTAAAAGTTCTATATGCAGCTGGTGTGCATCAGCATGGATTGACTGCATTCACTAGAGCTGACTTTTACCAGCCGAGGATGGAGTCCTGAATGTTTTCATGAAGTTTAATTGTTTCTTGATTCAATATTGACAAAATGGTACATCTATCATGACAGGCAGAAACCATAAAGTGTCACAGAAAATTAAAGTACCTACTGTCATCAGAATGTGGTTGGAAGGCATTCACACCACATAGCATAATTGACTTGAATGAGATTACACGCCATTGATTAGTAGAACTATATATTCAGCAGGGAATTTTTGAAGTTATTTATTTTATACATCCTTTCTAATTTATATTTACCAGCAGGGATAGGGGCAGGGAAGGGGAAGAAGGAGGGACAGAAAGAGGGACTAGATAATATTTTCTGTTGATGATGTCTAACTTGTATGTTATGTTTCTAATGTAATTTAAAACTATATATTCTTATGTTATCACACCATGTGTTTGCCTATATTTTTGCTCTTGCATTTAGGCAGAGCAACTAGAGATCTCACTCTGTGCAAAAAGAGCCAGTAGTTACGATTTCTGGTTTGGTTTTGGCTTTCACAAAATACAGTAAAGCATATGCAGGTATCACCAAATCTGCATTGATTCTTCTTATTCTTGGCAAATTAAAGAAAAAAACCCACACCACTGATGTGAACTGAGTTGTGAGGAAATAGTTGAAGCCGACTCATTTCTGTAAATACTTCAATTCTGTTAGATCCAAAAGTTACATTTGATTCACACTCTCATAAAATTGCCTAGTATCAATTTTTTTCTCCAAACTGGTCCCTAACTTAAGGCATCCTGTGGAACAATGGTCTCATAAAATAGCTCTATACATGATTTAACAGAAGACACAGACTAATATTAGAACAGTAATAACCAACAGAAGTAAATATGTTACAGTTTTGAAAAACCATGTGCCTCGCCCTATAGGCTTTCAGGATCTACATCCGACAGTGTTCCTTCTGGCATGTACTTTTAACGTCTGTTTGCTCTACCTGCAAACTGAAAAAACCATATCGAATACATTATTTCTTTACTTTCTGACATAGAGTTACTTTACCAAAGAAGAACTAAAAGGTTCTTTGAAGTGTGTACTAGTCACTCACAGCAGAATAGCCTACAAAATTACTCCCATAGCTTTATATATTGCAGAGAGGAGTGTAAATGGCATAATCTTCCAAATGGGAAAAAACTGAACTTGCTGATGCATATGTGACAAATTTTCCAGCTTTGAGTGTATGAAGTTAGGTATCTAAATGAAAGTACCTCCCAGTGATCCATAGCTCACATAGATCTCAATGAGATATGTAACCAGTTTCTTTACAGAATGAGGTTATTTTGTTCTAGTATCTAGCAACTGGGCAAACTCTGTTGCTATTACCATTCAAAGATTTTCAGGTCTGTATTTCAGCAGGAACAGAGGTGGGAAGCCTTCAGTGAAATGTTCTGCAGTTACTAAAATTAATTTAGCAGTCAATAAGTGGAATCATATCCAAACTTTTGTATTTCAAATGAGGTTGCCATTCCACTCCTACAGCAGCACTAGTGTCCAGATGGAAATAAACTGCTAAGCTAGCAGATGTACTTCATTTTTACTTACAGGTATCAAGAGACACCACGGATATGAATGAACAACATAAGCCAGTAGTACAAAACTGATAGTCACAACTACCAAAAACTGAGGAAACTGAGACCGTTGAAGGCAGAGGGGCTGACTTCTGAGATGCAGAATATGTGAAATTCCCACTGATATGAGGCAGAACTGCAGCTCAATCCCAGTAAAAAGCAGGTTGTAAAATGACTTGACCTGTGATTCAGTTAATCAAGGTGAAACAAGGAATAGAATAGAGATGGCTGGTTCCTTAATCTGCTGTTATGTAGGAGATGACACTGCTTGCCTTCATGCTGCCTGCCTTTTCTTTGAACTTAATAGCCAAGATCTTTAGGTGAGGTTTCCTTTTGTGGATTGCAATAAAAAGAGATAAAAGATCCAGATTCACTTTTTCCTTACACAATTATGTTTACATATACATGTTATAAAGTGGTCTTAATAGAAAACATATGAAAGAATGAATCAAAGAAAAGAGACCCTAGTGTAACATCTATTATACCTTTACAAGTACTGAGATTTTACACAGCTGCCTTTAACGTATGGTTTCATACACAGACATTTCAAATGTACTAAAATGAAAGGTCTTATATTTTATCCAGATCTTAATAGAATGCCCTTTTAAGATAACTTTGTATTTTTGATTAGCTAATCCTTAAAACATCAGCAAAAATACTGTCTACCCTAAGTTGCACAATTTCCTGCATGTAAGTATGGTGAACCTTGACAGAAATCTCAGCTAGCACAGTGATGTGAACAAACATGACATTACCACTTACCAATAAACAGACAGCTGAATTCCAGGATAGGAAACTAGGATTAAGCATGTTAACCTCAAACCCCAAAGGTACAAGAAGACAATCCTGGTTTTTGCATTAAATTTTTCAGAGACAGAAAGATATGTTTATGGAGTATTTCTGAAGTTCAATGAGCTCTTTTCTTATTTATCAAGTACTGGAATATTTCAATGACACCTTCTTCCAAACACGGTTCTAAAGTTGTTTATATGTACACTTCAGAGACAAACAATTACTTTAAAAATCAGTGAATATTTATTAAAATTCTTAAAGCACTCACTTCAGCTTGACCCATATTCTTTTCAGATTTCATCCCTATGAACATTTGAGTTTCATTGAATTTTACCATGAAAATGATTACAGAGCATGCATTTTTAAGTCACAGGTGCAAGCATTTATACAATATTAAATGTAGGACATTATATGAATGAAAAGAACTATGTAAAATCATTGATGAAAAAGAAAAATGAGAGAAAATAATGGCAGGCATAGCTTTAAAAACTCAGCTCTGGTATCCTTTTGTCACACACAGACAGAAAAATCACAGTGGTTATTTTTACTACCTTCATATGCAGCTTAATGGCCACCAACACCTCAGCAGAAAGCACAGTGTGCATAGCAACTGTCCTTATCACATTGCTGTAGAGGCCTGAGGGATCAAGCAGGGACACTATTGGCATGGTGGCCAGATTAAACGATGCTTCAGTGCCCTGAGCAGAGTTTGCCTGTGCCCAGGGGAGAGAAGCTGCAATCTGAGGATGCTCAATGATGAGTGAAAGATGGCAGCATTCTCCCAGTAGTTATCACACAATGTTCCCAACCTTCATTACCTCAAGGGCCTGTCAAGCATCCCAAACATGTAACCAGCCAGAATGGCTAGGTATTAGCTTTGGAGGTAAGCGCTCCTTGTGTGTCAGCCCAGGAGACGTTCAATACACTGATAACTAATCGGACTTCAGAGGCAAAATTTAAAAAATGGTTGTAGCAAGCACTCAAATTTTTTGGTGGCAGGCTTAGCTGTCTGAGGTTTGAGTGTGGTCACAGCCCCGAGTTCTCAGGAACATCTGTGTTCCTCCCTCTAAACCCATCAGGTGTCCCTGGGGCAAAACGGAGCTGCAGCACAGACAGATACATAACTGTAGAGGATACATCTGCTCCTAAAAACTGCCGAAGAAATCCTGAAGCCCAAACTAGGGGAGGCCTCAAGAGATTTTCACCTTCAAGAAACGGGGTTGGTGTAAGGTGAGTTATGAACAGAGGAAGCATCAGACTTAAAGGCTTAAAGGAAAGAAACTTTCAAGTGGAAGACTTTTTTTTTTTTCCTTAAAAATATTTATGGAAAGCATATTATTTTCTTAAGATCTCCAGTAAGAATCCCTGTTTGGAAAGGACTTTGTCACATACAACACATCCTCAGAAGACTCTGGTTGGAAGTGAAGGTTCTCACAATTATTGATTGGGTTATTCACCAATTACATTTATGTCTCATCTCCTATTCTCTTTATTGTTACTATAATGAAGTAGGGTGAGAACATGCAATTTCTTATGAGGCTCCACCAAGGGAATGTGCTCAGGTGGGTGCTAAGCTGGGACTCCTGCGGAACTTGCAATTATCAAATGTGGTTTTGTTGCCTGAGTCACTTGCAACAACTTCTTCACCTTGGTGATCAGAAAGGATTAGGTCCAAGTTTGTGTCAGCTAAAACAAGGCTGGTTGCAGTGCCACTGCCAAAGCATTGTGGGGGCTGAAAGGGGAAAGAGAAGAAAAAAGTGATACCAAGCCATGGGGAAGGACAAGAGAGGTCACTGCACACAAAAGAGAAGACAAAAAAAGGAAGAAGATAAGCAAACAAAAAATAAAGCAAGGAAGAACAAAACCATGGGTGATGAGAAGCCCTTTCTCCTGAAAAAGTTGACACAGTGGGAGAAGATGGATACAGCTGTGATAATATGGAAGAACTGAAAATAGCCAACGTAATGTTGAAGATAATAAAGTTCAGAGCATAGTTTCATCTAATTATTCACTCTTCAAACTGCAACAGCGTGTAAAAAACACAACCCTGGATCAGAAATCCATCATGTTACTGCAAACACAATAAAAACGTATCTTCTGTCCTTATAATCTGCATGGAGTGTTTTGCTGGAATGGACAATTATGGTGCTTTTCTCATTTCCAAATTAATTATATAGGGAGATTTTGTCCCAGACAATCAGAAAATAATTTTAAGTTAAGCTCTATAATTTAAACTAAAGTTAGTAATTATATGGTAATTTCATCCTTATCACCAAGATATCCAAATATCATTCAAGTGTGCACTGAATGGAGTGACTCAGGCCAATGCAGACCAAGGCTTTGCCGGTATCCCAGTGCCACAGAACAGACAGAGAATAACCTAATGGGAAAGTGTATCTGCAAGTCTTTTACTCCAGCTCCCTGATAAAAATATGCTATAGTGGCAAAAGGGTGGATTTGCTGATGAAAATCTGCACTACACCGGAGGCTTCTTGTACCGGAACTGTATTGCTCGTGCCAGTAATACATCAACAAATGCTGATTAAAAATTTAGAAAGCTGGTATGAAGACATGAATTGTCATCTGCTATGTGTGGTTTGCACACTCATGCACTCTTTTCTCAAAGGTACAGCTGAGATGCTGGTGCAGTTTTTGTTTTGTTTTGTTTGCATGTTAGCTATCTACTTACGCTACTATGCATTCTTACTATGGAACAGGTAAACGATTTCTACTAAGCAATGCTTCAAGCTACTAAAAGTCTTAAAACTATTTTAAGCTTTTGTGTATGCTGAAGAGCCTTATTTCAGGATAAATGGGAGGAACAAGTAAGCATCAGTATATATATGGAGGAAGCTGCATGCAATAGGAGATACTAGACATTTCTGGAACGGTAAGCACTGCTGGAATGCTCAGACAGTAACTGATCGGTGAATTATATTGTAGCTGTAACTGGAACGTCTGATCAGAAGCTGAGCCATGTAGTACAAGTGAGCCAACGGCTAGAAAAAACCCAGCATAAAAAGCTGTGTATGTAACCCTAAGGGGGAGCTGAGAGACTAAATTCCCTGGTTACAGAATATATTACATAGGAAAGCTTGGGGATTTTTGACGGAAGAAGCCACTGCCACCTGTGTTCCACTCTACAGAAAAGAAGGAGTACACAAAACCTAATAAGCAAATTATCATTTTCTCCTCCTAATAAAACCAAACCGGTTCCAAATATTGGTCACAGGGATATCAACTTTTCGGTGAAGAGATGTGGTCAAAACAGGATTTACAGCAGAGGTCATGGAGAACAATATCTATGACTGCCAGACACATGTTCTTGGAATTAATTAGATGAGGTAATACTAGAAAATTGCAGAACAATGTCAACCTTGTAAGAGAGGGAGAGATTCATTTCTATTCATTTAATTATAGTACCAGGTAAGAACAACCTTTTTATCTACCTTACCTCATCAAGACATCTTTCATACTGTTCTCTCTGATTTTCATTTTCCAGAGCCAGCGCTGAATTCTCTGCCTACAGTAAAATAGAATAAATAAATAAATACATAAATTAATCAAAGGGTATCTTGTACCACATGACAATTTATAAAAATTCTCAGGGTGCTTACTTTGTGTACTTCTTTAAGATCCAGAATAAAAAGCACCACACAATTTATTTTACTACAAGTTGCTACTTTGAGTAAAAACAGAAGCGACATTCGTTTATGAGATTATTCACACCATGCATTACAATTTAGAACAATATCAGAGCAGATATTCCAAATATGCCCACAATCTCATCTTGTCAGATGCAATAGAGTTGACAAGGAAACATTATAGAAGATATTAGTATATCTCTTCTTCCTCCCCTTCTGTTTATAGAGTGAACTTGTTATCTGAGAAAGCCACTTGGAAGCAAACAGAGGCAGCTACTATCAAAAGGAAACAAAAGACAATTTTATGTAAACTTTTGACTGTGGCAGCTCTTCATAATCCTGGTTTCTGCAGTGGGTAACTCCAGATGCACTGGTCATCTTATAGCTAATTGGTGAATTACACCCCTTAACTGAACCAGATAAATTTATTAGTCTTTACTTAAAAACCAATTCCTATAATTTCAAGAGTGAGAGAGGTATTTTACTACATCTCAATGCAATCTTAAAGTCAGAAAATTTTTCTCTTGTATATGTCAGTTTAAATATGATAAAGTTTCCTGTATAGCAGTGCCTTTCATCTATCTTTAATTTCCATTGCACTCATATTTTTGCGTAGTACAAACTTCAAAATGGCACAATCTGGTATGTAAATTACAGTAAATCAAAGTATTTTTCCATATATTATGACTTGACTTTAGGAATTCTTTCGGTATTGGAGAAGGAAAATCTCTGAAGTGTACTGTATACAGTTGCATCAGAACAAGTTTCAACTAGTTTTCTCTTAAAGACTGAGAAACTAAAACAATACATTAAAATCTATGAGTTAAAACTGGCTCTGGAAACCTCTCTGTCTCCCACACATAACTTCACATCATGTAACCATAACACCAAAACCAATGCATTCACATAAATACAACTATTATACAATTTACATTACTTGCTTTACTTTAACCTTCTGTCAACCTGTAAAAGTTAAACGAATGCTGTTTCAAAAGAATTGTGGTTATACAAAGCAACAGTCATAAATACAGTTAACATCTGTAATTTTAGAGAAAAAATTAATGTAATGTACTGTATGGAAAGATTCTATGGAAAGATGCACAGTCCTCTCTTCCTTGTTAAGAGAAGTCAATGATTCAACAAAATGAAAATCCCAAAGTCCAATAAATTGATTAACAACAATTTCAAATTCAGCTAAATCCTAAAAATAAGATTAGGAAGAAAAAGTAAACATACCTAATTATCCAGCATATTGAAAAAGAGTAAAGAATGAAAAGAAGGTAAGAAACAAGGGCATATAGAGTTTACTTATTTACAAGTCTAAGTAAACAACTGTATGGAATCCGTGCTTTATCTTGAGCGTACAATCAAAGCCAGCAAAGGTGGTAAAATGCTCTGCATCAAATTTTCACAATGTCACCTACCAATGGATTCAACATATGGCTATAAAAAGTCTATGGGTGATCCCGCAGAGAGCATTGTGAGATGTGGCAGCAAAAAGTACAGATGCAGAAATAAGCAGCAAAGTAGAAGCAGAAGCTGCAAAAGCAAATGCAGCAGTAAGAAATCAGTAGCTGGAGGGTAAATAGTCCTCCATACTGAAGAGGCTATCATATACAGTTATCAGTTTGCTTTTATAGACACATTCTTGCAGATTGATTGATAAAAATAAAGAGATGATTGGTACATAAAAATGTATTTCTATGAGTTAAAGATTTTCAGATTTTTCTCTAGGAATATTACCCTAAAATGCCATCCAAAATAAATTCCTATCATAGAATCACAGAATCATAGAATAGTTTGGTTGGAAGGGACCTTTAAAGGCCATCTAGTCCAACCCCCCTGCCGTGGGCAGGGACATCTTCAACTAGATCAGGTTGCTCAGAGTCCTGTCCAACCTGACCTTGAATGTTTCCAGGGATGGGGCATCTACCACCCCTCTGGGCAACCTGTTCCAGTGTTTCACCACCCTCATCGTAAAAAATTTCTTCCTTTCCTCTAGTCTGAATCTACCCTCTTTTAGTTTAAAACCATTACCCCTTGTCCTGTCTGTCCCCATCGTTCTTATAAGCCCCCCTTTACATACTGAAAGGCTGCAATAAGGTCTCCCCAGAGCTTTCGCTTCTTACTGTTTTGAAGCAATCATTAAAGGATTAGCCTGCACAGCCTTTAACTCACGCATGTTGGTATACTATGGGTTTAATTTTTTTAATTTTCATTTTCACTAACATAAAAATATATTGTATGATTTTATCCTAAAATAGTCAGGGCAGACTGCTCCCATATAGAGATCTCTAGAAGAACTATACCACATAGTTGTACTACACAAAATACCCAGAGAACTCCCCATATTTCTCTTACTCCATTTTTTTTGAATGCTGTGAGGCTGTAAAATGGAAGCTAAGTCTTCTTGGATCTGTTAGCTGAATCTCTGATTTCAGTGAGCTATTCCTTTACAAATAGGCTACCAAAATTAGGAAATCTGAACTTGACAGCATTATAAATAAATGCTACATTTCCCCTCTTATCAAGCCACAGTGGAAACATCTGTATAATAAAACAGTTTTTCATGCCACTGGCTTCGAAAGTGTGGTGAAAGGATGTAATGCAGTCAGTGTTCGCTTGACTTTTGTGCTTCTTGATTGCCAAGCAAATCATGCCTATTTATTTGGCATTTTTGTAATGAGGACTGGACTAGAAGGGAACACTTGACTGACTTTTCTTAAGATCGTGTGCCAGTTCCCACAACATGGGAAAACCAGTACTTCATATACTAAATCACTCAATATTGCAACTGAATACTTGATAATAATCCTCATTCCCCCAAAAGTATTCATTTGGAAAATCTGTAATAGCACTTGTGGTCTCAAAACCCTGCCTCCTAATCCAAACATTCATTTATTTAACAGAAACCACTGGGTTTTGATGTTATTGTAAGTCTGCTCAATTTTTGCTCAGAGGGATCTGCCTACCTCCAGTATTGCATATTCTAGGTATCTTTTGCCAGTTAAGCAAAGTAGGTCTCCTTGGAGCAAACCACTATTACATTTTATTTTCATTTTTATTTTCAGGCCATACTTACAGTAAGCTAAGCTGCAATAAGAAGCCCACGCTTCTCACAGCACGAAAGCTATTGCACACTTGCAGGCACCCAGAGGCAGTGGTAGAGAAGTACTGACCCCTAATGCAGTCACTTCGCTCGTACATAACCTAGCAGGGGACTAGGCAGGAAAAAAACTAGATTACTGGAACAGTACTCTCTTAGGTATCAGATGATTTCTATAGTGATTTCTAGTTTCAGGTGTAGCTGTCCTCTAGGAATTTATGTATCCTTTATGTTACACATAGAAATAAACCATCTCTGTCCCTCAGACTTGCAAACGCTAAAAGTGATGCAGCCCAGCAAACTGCTGCAGACAAGTGACATTCATTGCCTGCCACCAGCACCTACAGGCAAGCATGTCTTTTCTTGGGGGGTCAGCTCTCAAAGCACAGTATCATTCAATCAGCCAAATATAACCATGGCATAACTTACCATTAAATGAAACATTGCATGTTGCTTTTGGATCATTATAGATTCAAGGATTCTACAAATGTCAAAACAGAGGTACTTCCTAGTTCCGATTTGGAAGAAAGTATTTTGCATAAGAGTTTCTCCAAACATTGGAAAATTTAAAGATTTCAATCATGACTTGGATAATGCTATACAGCCTTCAACTGCCTTAATTAGAGACAACTTTGTTCTGAATTGTGAGACTGAGCTTATGGAAAATCAATTTGAAAGTGAAAACTTCAGACTACTTTGTATAAAACAGAGATTGCCTTGTATTGATGCCATGGCTGAGATACAGTCATTACGAGAGACTTTGTCAACTAATTTTAATCCCTTTCTCAGGATGGAAAACATAGCCCTAGTAATGATGAAGATTATGTTCAGGTCAGCTAAGAGCTTTCTCTCTCCTTCACAGATGTTGAAGAACACTCTGTATGTTCTCCTATGGGGCAGCTGTTTGCACTGTTTCATTCGAGACTAGTAACTGACAGGCTACACGCCTGATGCACTGTCTGCTGAAGTCAATAAGAATCTGCCATTTATTTCCCATGAGTGTAGATGCAAGTCAGGTGCAACGAAATAAACTGTATTTGTTTTCACATTACACAATGTTTCCTTAAAATCAATTAATTTTCCTTTGGGGCACAAGGAAGTTCCTTGGTTCATAATGAATTGTTGTTCATGATGCTATATAAAAAAAACAAGGAGACAGACAGCAGCCTTAGCATTTTTCATGTTTTTAAAAACGTGTTATATACTGGATCAGTAAAGGCAAGCCAATTAATTACAATTCTTTAAAAAATTTCTAAAATGGTCATGATAATTAGCTTTAGGATACCCTTAACACCAAAACACAAGAAGCATCCATTCAGGCAGTACAGCCACTAAACTTTAAATTCTTGTGAAAATGCATCTTCACCAGAAGTCTAAAATGCATCTCAAATATATCCTTCATGTGGTCATATTTACTTTTTTGTTAATAACAACAAAAGAAACTACAGCTTTTTGCATCATAGGAAAAAACCAAATACAAGCTCCCCACCCCCTGCCCCAAAACAGAGGGAAATGTTGCCTCTCAAAACGTATTCATTATCAGTAGGCTCTGAGCCAAAAAGCGCTCTGCTCCTTTCCAGCTCACAGTCTTTTTTTGGGTTTACATGGTCAAAGCACAAGACCTCCCACCACTCTCATTGTGCTAAATCTGAGACTTTTTGGGGGGTTCGGTCCTCACCTACACTCACAGATCATGGCACCTTTCAGCTGAATCGTAACACCAGAGTACAAATAGCTGAAATAAATATACACTTAATAAATATATTCTTACATTGATACAGGCATTTAGGAAGATTTCTTCATTCTCTCCTCTTTGTTTTTAACGATTTTAGAGAGGATTATTACAACAGGTTAAGGACCGTCTGCTAACTGTACTTTGTTCAACATTTACCTGGGTTTGGTAGAAGTGGTAGACACATTCTCATGTCTGAGAATGTCATAAGACACCCATGTCTCCTGCAGATTTCCCTCTTTAAGTGGCACTTGAGAAGATAACTTTCACTTAACATCCTGCAAAAGCCATTTCTGTGTGCTTCTTGACAGAGTGAACTGAAGTGCTTAAATTATGTTTGAAAATAAGATTTGGATTTAAGTCCCTAAAGCGTTTTTCAAAAAGTTTAAACTTTACCTTTCTGTGCCTTGATTTATTAAGTCAAGAGAACAGGAACAACAACATTTTGTTATCTACCTAGCCTGTTCCAACGATTTATGAATTAAGATATATTTGGTGCATTGGGGTCTTTAAGTGAAGAGTTATTTCAGGTACTTATTAGGAATTTTTCAACAGACAATCCTCTACACTTTTATAACCACAATGAAATGAATTAGAACACTGAATTTTCTACTAGAAGGCATGAATAAAAGAGAAGCACATACAAGACAGCTTTCCTTACTCAACCATGGTAGAGATGAGATAAAACAAAAAGATGGGGGGAGGAAGAGAGAAGAAAGAGGAGAGTAGTATGTATTTTGCACTAAGGGAAAAGATGATCATAGAATCATAGAATGGTTTGGGTTGGAAGGGACCTTTAAAGATCATCTAGTCCACCCCCCCGCCATGGGCAGGAGATGAAGGTCTAAAGGTTGTACGTCAAGTTAGCAGCTCAACATGCTTTGAAGGTATCATCAATAAAGGTCAAGAGGAACAAAGTTATGACAGTGAACTTTAAAATCCCTGACAGAATGCTACACCACCAGTTACCATGCGCACTTCTTTGTTATTCATACTAAACCATTTGTCCATTTATAGAAAGCTTTATTGATTTACACAGACACTCATTTGTCATGCCCTGCGCAGTGTATTAATAGCTGTCCAAGCACTTCAAATGTGCTCAGCAATTTTTTCCTGCTTTCAGCCTCAGATTTTGTATATTTTTGTGGTCACAGCTTCATACAGCGCACATGAGAGGTCAAAACCTAGGTCAAAGCCTGCTGTTGGTAAAGTAAGAAGTAATGTTGTAATCTTTCCTTAGGTCCTTATGGCATTTTTTTGGTAAGCTGCTGTTGTAGGAAGAGTTTACCACTTGAGCCATCTCCATATCTTTGTATTATTCTGTCCATGTTACACAGAAAATTTGTCCTTTGAAAGGCTAACCCAACAAATCATCAGAGGAAAGTTTAACAGCATAGTTATGCTGGTTAGAAGTACTGAAAATTACATTTGCATTTTTAAATCAACATAACTATAGCAACAAAAGCCTTAATTTAACTCCAGCACTATGAAAGCATTTCCACTGGCCACTTTCCAGTGCCTTTTATATTGCTATAGACAGCTCTTTGCTAGGAGTAAAATGGGAACTGTACCTCACAACCTGCCTGTCAACGTTCGGATGCTTCCACCTTCTGCTTTACGCTTTCCACAATAGAGCAACACTGGAGCAACCATGGAGCATCTCCCCGCTGAACTGCAGCCCATGTGCTACAGCTCTGCTCCCTGGCCCCCCATCCCCAGGACAGTAACTGAGACTGGAGAATGCTAGGTACTGATGAAATAAGCAGTGAATTTAGCGGACTTATACTTAACAAAGTATTATTGTATGCTTTTTCAAATGTCCTAGTCTTAACTATTTCTTCCAGCCTCATGGGGATAGGGGAAAAAAACCCAAAAGGACAAATTAGTGATATAATGACAGCCAGGCTTCTCACCCTTGCTTCAAAACACATGGGCCCTTAGCCTTCTCAGTTGCATCATTTTCAGATTTTTTTTTAGCATGATAAAATAGGCTATTCTCTTCAACCACACTTAAAACATTTGACGCATTTTATCTGAAATAGTCACTCAATGTTCAATTCACATTCAGATAAAACATGGCATGAAAGCAACACATATGTGATGTTAAATAATAAAATACAGAACCATACAAGTGTTAATTATAATTGTCTGCAAAAAGGCCATATTAAACCTTACTGGGCAGTACTGGTGGGGATCATTCTTGCAATTCAAAATGTCAATAATACATTTTGACACAAAAAATATAGTGACATTAGAACAAGCCACCAACAGTTCTCATAAGCAGTCTATCTCACAGGTCATGCTATGCTATAGCTGTGCTACCAATAAAATGGTTTTGAAGCCTCATAGAAAGCAGTATAACCACCTTCTTCTAATGTATGCTAGAAATCAGAAATTTATTCAAGATCAGAAAGCTAACCACTTAAGATTACATAAAAACTTGGGCTTAAATGTTCCTAACAAAAAGCAGCCAAGGTCTGTGCAGCTGCATATGATGTTTTACAAATTATTGATGAGCTGATTCATGTATTTAAACATGAATTTACACTGGAAATTATGTAACAGCTTAAAAATTGTATGGATATCATGCTGCCAGAGATCCGAAAACAGAACTCACTAGTTTATCTGCAGATCTGCAGCAGATCGCAGGGACAGGCTCCCACCAGGGCTCATAACCACAGAGTGTTTCCCAGTTCCCATGAGAAGAAACAACAGGTGTTGAACCTAAATGAAGCCTCCTTTTTGAAAGAAGGGGATAACTAGAATTTAATCCTTCAAATCTACTTACACTGGATAAACATATGAACTTCAGGAGTTGAATCAAACAAACCAAAACCAAATGAGATTCACACACTGCTGACGAGACTGTCTCCTAAAAATGACTAAAAATAAACCTCATATTCCTGGGAATTCCTCTGTGAAATACCTTTACTTTTTTATTTTATTTTTCAGAAGGTGGGGCTGGAAATTTTTAACTGGTTCAAGAATGGTAATATTTGCCTTTTATTTTGGTTAACTCTAAAGTAGTTAAGAACGACGAGCCTTTAAAACCTTCAACATTTTCCCTTCTGACACCACAGAAATGTCTGGAGTTGACATTTTAAAGAGAAGGTTAGGAACAGATCTAGCAAAACAGACTGCATTATAAGCCCAGGCTTATCTTCCAGCAAATAAATATCTAGGCTACTAAAAGATGTATCAATAACAGCTTGGTATGTTTACCTGCATGCAAATCATATAAAACAGCAAATACTACCATTATTTACCATCAGAGAATGTAACAGACTTACAATATATCCACAGGTAAAGCACTGTCAATACAGACCTTTGAACAAATAGGTTAAAATTATGAAGGATGCTTTTTCTTCCCCCAAAATTCTTCCAAATGATCCCATATAAAACATTTTTTGAGGACGAGGAGTAAAAGAGATCTAAATAAGCAGAGATAGGCAGCATAAAGCTGTGTGTATTTCCTGAAGTTAAAGACATACATACTACACATGATGGTCTATATAATGCATACACACTTGATAAAGCATAGAAGTACAAGCATGGAAAACCAAAAGTCCAGCATGACTCCTATTTTTTACCACTCATCCTCTGAATAAAGTGCTGAGCTGTGCGCCTCAGTGCGATGCGTTGCTCGGCACAGAACCAAGGCACTTACCTTCCACAAACAATATTCCTAGGCTGCCTAAAGAGAAGCAGCTGCTATTAATGAGGGGTAAAATGACAGACAAGAGAAAGCCCTCTCACTCAGTCAGGCAGACCCATGAAGCTATGTGATGCCAATCCTGTCATACAGCAACACTGACTTGGGCAGTCAGGAAGGAGGGATGCTGAAACTCATTCACCTTTCCCAAAACTGCCACTGTGCTAACAGTGCAGGGCGTCTCCTAGAAGTGTGCACCCGGGCACAATGTTACAGGCCACGATGCCATTACAAATGTAAGACATAAGACTGGATTTTTATGCAAGGAACAGTGTATGCATGTCGTGAAATTTGTTTATTTTCTGATTTTCCAATATTCACATTTGGTGATCCTTCCCCTTGCAAACTGTGAACCAGAGGTAGCTGTTCCATCTCTTTCTTTTTTTTCCTCTTGTTTTAAGTGATCTGTTCCCTTATGGAACTGTTCTCCCTAAGAACCGAGAACATCTCACTCTGACAGACTTACTGTGCTTCCCCATGTAATATTAACAGACAGTTATTTCCTCTATCAAAGAACTAAAAATAAAATCCTTGGTCCATTAAAAAAGTATGAGGTCCTGAAATTGTAAGTGAAACTAAGATTCTTACAATTAACGCAGGGAGAGAAAGGCAAGCGGGGTGGACCTGATTCATCCTAAGGGGCATTTTGTGTTTAATATCAAATTATATTTAACATATATATAAATATTTTTGCATTGAAAACTCATATGAGTTAATCATATCACATTTGGTCAGTTGCATTTGTTTCAGTTTTTCTTGCAAAAACTTTTCAGGGAGAATTCTAATTCTTTGAAATACTAATTCTTTGAGATTAGTAAAGACTAGTTGAAAACCATTGACTATCTACACATTCAATGCAGAAGCTTGATAAAAAACTTTCAGTGCAGCGATTTTCAAAGAAAATACTTGCTTTCATTTGAAAGGAAACATTTTGCATAAGATTTTGATCAAATTTAAAAGTGACACTGAAACCAGTACAAATATTTCCAGGGCTTTGGGTCCTTCTGAAATGATACATATGGCAACCACTTTTTAAAAAATTCACTTGCCTAACCACACAACAGAAGGTTTTTTGTTTTCAATTCAGATCTTGAGGAAAACTCATATACTTCCAGGACAGTTTTTCAAGCAATAAGAAAGGCAACTTTAGAATCTACTTTAAAGGAGTTATCCTTCAAACCTTTGCAATTTTGACCATGAGGTTACTGACACAGCGACAGTTTTCTACTTTCTGTGATTCCATTATCCACACCTTGCTGAGTAGCACACTCAACGTCAAGGTTAATCTAAGTATAGAGTTTGAAAAGAATAGGGCATTTCAGATCTATGTATGGAAATTAATCTTTGGGCAACTTTATTCCAACAGAAGGCATTTCTTATTTTTTTCTACTTGTCTAGCTGAGATGTTCATAGTAAATACAGGCAATATTACTACCGATTCATGGCGCTGGGAAGTGGGTATGGAAAAAGAAGCCCAAGAGACAAACAGTTTGCCTTTTCAGGACACACCTCAATAGCTAAGTATAGGAATAAGACACAATGGCCTTAAGCTCATTTTCTTCAAAAGTTGAAATTCAAGAATTTAGCTATTTCTTTTAGCAAATTTAATTCACCTTTTCAAATTTTGGCAGGTCACACTAAAATACTCAATTCAGGAATAGAACGTAATTTTAGAATCTAATTAATTTTTAAAAATTGTGACTTATTTTTCTTTAAAAACGAAGATAAATTAAAAATTTTAGTCAACAGAATTAAGTAGAAAACCTTGAAATTAAGTACCAGGAAGCCAAGGATTACATATATGTATATACAGGAAAATTTTTTAAAATTTCTAGAAATTCTATCTATCAAGAGCAGCTCTCTTCCTTTAAAGTGGCTTTTGTATATTTTTTCTAATATCATTGGAATGAACATGAAATATAATTTCATAGTTCAATGCAAAAAATGGCCCTAATGCCATAACTGGTACTTTTAGGCTGCTCCATGCACCTGAACTGAAGGGCTGTTATTAAATGATAGTAAAGAGTTCAAATTTGGACCTAAATTTGGCACTGTCTTCAAGGAACACCAACACCAACCTCCTCCCCACTCACCTACTCCCCTCCCCCAGGAAACTAAGCAATTGAATGTGCTTGGGGTTGATGATAGAAAGAGAAGATTCAAAACTTTTGCTTTTTTCCCTGTGTGTCTTTTAATGTATAATCAACAACACTGTTAATTGTCTCCCATAACCAGCTATTTTGGCTCTCACTGGAAGGTGAAACAACAGATGTTTTGCCCTGTCTTCAGAGAAAGCGGATGCTGAGCTTTTACCAAGAAATATTTTTTCCCAATTATTTATCCTAAGTGTCTTCATTTAGTTCAAACAAAAATAATTATGAAATAAAGTGATTTAAACTGACAACCTGCAAAACACTGATCCCATATGCTTAAATGTCACATTCACTGGCTGTGTGATGGGAAACTCATATTAGGTCCCTGTTATCCAATGATTCTTTAAGTGGGAAAATCTGATTTTTTCTTCTCCAAAGAAACATGTATGACTTTTCATGAAATGGGAAAAAATATACAACTGGTTTTCCTTTTTAAAAATATCCCTTGAGATTATTTTTATTTGAATTCTGAGAAAAAGAATGACTTTTCTTCGCTATACTATGCAATAGATTTAAAGTATTACATGATGTTATAATTGATATTGTCACAAAACATTTTTAAACATAATAAAATACAAAATACATAATTTTCCTTCTCCTATGATGAATCATTTTACTCTTTTCCTTTAAAGACTTGGAGTTAAAAGGTTTCCACCACAATAAGCTATTAATGTCAACTGTTTCACAATTCATAACATAAATTTATAACAAGTTTCTCTGTTTTTAAGTACACAGGAGCATTGAGTTATTTCTAAAGGCAATGTTTCCTGCAATTTCACTTGCTTCATCAGAAGTCACCCATAAGTCAACTGCCCCAGGTATTTCAAAATGAACTTCTTTTGATGGCTTCAGTTATTTCTCTCCCTTCCAGCTAAGGAGTTGCGAAGGAAAGCAAAGCAGAGCAGGTATTGGTGCACTGTATTACAAACAGGATCAAATACCATATAATGTGCAGCAATTGTTTTGTTGCCAATAGCTAACTTCTAATAACTGAATCACAAAATTACTGTTCATTTCTGGCTAACTGAAATAAAACTCTATTTGCAATCATCACCTTGCTTCTCCTGAAAGCTTTGAACATTTTTCTTTTTTGTTTTACAGACATGGTAAGTAGCAAACAATACCCCTCACTCCACAAAGCAATATGCACTAGGCTGATTTCTGCACTGACATTTGTTAAATTAAAAGTTCTGATTCATTTTCTTTTTAATCTTTTAGAGTGGATTAGTGGATTTGCAGAGTAATTGTATTTGGCTTAAAAGAACAACATCCCAGACCCCAAATTCTGTCTCTTTTAAAAGCTTCAACAGTTTGGAGTTGTGTCTGCTTTTTCTGCCCCGCAGACTGTGCTCACTTCAGAGAAGATGAATGTAGAGTGATGAGGATCTCTTAGAAAATGTCTGATGTGGCAGTAAGCGACTGTTATCCTAATTGGTCATAGGAAATTTCTCCTATTGTGCTGGCTGACATCAGGTGCATCTACGCTGGCTTTTTGGCTTGGATGAGCAGTGAGTGTCCTGCTCAAGAGTTTTTTCTAATCACTCCACTGACCAGGCTACAATTCACACAGCAGTATGGCCTTGGAGCCAATGGACTGGGTTTCTTTTACAAGAAATTGGAAGAGGAACTCCAAATGCTACTGGGCTTAACAAGAGCTAGGCCAAAGTAAACTTCCCAAAATGTATATAATGTAAACATCAGGTCCTTAGTACCAACAGCTTGGCTCTACGGATCTGCTCCTGTTACACTGCACTGCTTGCTAAGGTAGACATATAATTACAACAGGCTATCTTCAGATCCTAAATTAATAGTGATAGACCTAAGGAAGTCATCTGCCAGAACAAGAATGTATCCCATAACACCAAAGTAAAAGATAGGCCTCGTGGGAAAGCTTTCTCCTACATACAACAGAGGTATTTTTTTACTTGGATAATTTTACAGCTTTGTACTGAAAATAGAAAACATTTCATGAAAACAGAAAATATGAAACTGTACAGAAACATATACATTAAAGCCAGCTACATGGAAAGTAAATACTATATAAGTGTTACAGTGCAATACCAAATACTTTCCAACTATCTACTTAACCTTGCTCTTCAGCATATAAAATTTATCTCAGATTTTGTTCTTTGTACTTATATTTGTTGGTAAACTGCATCCCCAGGAGGTCAAACAAAAGCCTTAGACTACACACTTTGGGAGAATGTAGCAAACTGTAAAAGTTCTTAAAAAAACAAGCTTTGGATGACAATAACAGTCTCATATGGAACATACTTTAAGTCAAAGTCGATGGGATTCAGTAAGAAGTTCAGGCATGAAAAGTGTAGCAGCAGCAGCAGCCCAACAGCCCAGCTCTGATCTACATAATGAGCCAAATTCGCATCACAGATAAGTAAGCACAACTCAGGTGCAGCCACTGGAACTGCACCCACCTTCACATGTCCAAATTTGACACCAGATAGCCAAATACACTAACATTAGTATCAAACATGAGGAAATGTTGCTGTTATCTTATTCCAAGCTGCTGTTCAAGAGCAGTATCAGTAATTAATCAATTGGCCTAAAGGGAAAATGCAGAGAAAAGAACAAAAATAAATCAATGTATGAAATACTATGCAATGTAATATATACCTAGGATCAATCACATTACTGGTCTGTCAGATTGGCCTGCAATTGGGAAATACTCCTGCCTGGTAGAGGTCACTAGCAGGGCAAATCAGTTGCTTAAAAACATGAGAAGTTCTCATCTCTTATTTCTATTCAATTTCTCTGTGAAAAATAGGAGCTTTTGCCTAATACTAGCAAGTTCTTTTTTACAATGAATTAAGAATACCTGTTTTTACCCATCTAACTGGGTATAATTTTGAATGGTTGCCCTAGGGTCACTGTGAAGGACAAAACATTTGATAAAAAGAGTATGAAGACGACCACCACTGAAATGAAAAAAAAAATATTCTTCATGAGGAACCAAGAGGAAGACAAAAGCTGTTTCCTTAGCAGTGAAGTTACATCAACACTACACCAAGCAGCTCTGCGCAGACCACTAAAGCTGGCTCAGGCTGCTAATATATTATTCTACTGGGGGTAACACCCTGGTTTCCAAGAAGAGTTAATTAGTTCAAATTAAAACTATGCCATGCAGCTACACTGCTTCTGCTATCCGAACTACCATGCATGGCAGGGCACTATATAAAAAGACTATATTGTTTATAAAGTTTGTAACACAGCCTCTTTCTCTGTTTCAGCCATCCTACCTTAATTTAATCAAATTAATATATGTATGTAGTGATCAGCTATCTCTGCATGGCACTGGGGAGACACTACAATGTGTAACAAAATTGTTTTCATGATGATACAGATCAGATTTAAGGTTACAGAAAGAACATTCATTGCTTTTTTAAGAAAAAGAATATTACAACTGTCACTATTGGTAATAGATGTTAAAGCATAACGACATCAAAGCAATATAGGACTGAAGGAAATTATCAAGGAGAAGGCAACAGGCTTTTCTCTGGCACATGTCTAAAGTCTAAAGAAGCAAATTCCGTAAGGTTTAAAAGAAGAAAAAGAAGGAGCTATTAAGAGGCAGGCAAGAAGAAACTTTAGCTGTTTCAGCCATATGACCTCTTCACTGAAAAGCCCTTCTTTGCTCATTTCCAGCCTACCACAAACTATTAAGAGAAACGTTAACCAAGTATTTCAGTGGAAGAGATGCAATAGAAGAAAGGAAGATTTTAGCTTCTTCTGTAATGCACAACAGTCTGACATAAGGCGCAACCCTCAGACTCATTTCTTCAGCTGACCTGAAACTGTTGCAGCAACTTTACAGAGGACTTTGTCTCGCAAAATAACTGATTTGTAAGTACTTTTTTTCTTACAGTTTACCAAAAAGCGGAATGACAAACCTAGGTCTTACTTGCTTCCTCTTTTTAAAAGAAATTTTTCCTAAAGAACTTAAACATTAAGACCAAGAGCGTTTAAAATCAGAAAAACTACTCTGGAAGAACAAACCATTTGATTGAAGACAACAAGGAAACCTGCAGGTAGAGCTGTAATTACTAATTGAGCATTTCTCTTCTCCTAAATAATTTCCAAGTCTTGGCCTTGTATGAGTACATACTAACCAGAAGAAGAATAGAAAAATGCATGAATCGCAAAGATGAATGAGCGCTGTCACCACATGTGATGGAAGGTTAGCAGATATCACAGGTATTCCTGTGGGAAGGGAAGAAACTCTGCCCTCTAGATGGCATTATGCGCCTGTATATCCCAGATGCAACTGGAGAGTCCTGCCAGGCAATCTAATAATTTCTCCACCTGCATAGGAAACATGGGCACATACGTCAAAAAGATCAGATGGCAGTTCTTGGTCTCAATGGGAAGGTGACAGCTGCACACTGCTAAACGGCAGAACAGAGGCTATCCTGAGGCAGAGTCCCTATTTTAGCTGTTTGATGTGGGAAGCAGAGGAAAGGCGCTCCATCTGAGAAGAAACAGAATGGAGGATCTCCCTGACCCCGTATGGGGAAAGGCAACTTACAACTGGCAGGGATGGGCAATATGTGAAAACATATAATTCAAAAACACTTGGGGGGGGGGCGGAGAAGATTGTCCTCATGGAAAAACAACTACTTGGAATTTAAAAGTACTGCAGTTCTTAACCAGACAAAGGCATATTAAAGCATGTATGTATGCATGTAGGTATGCATATCAACGCATGTAAGGTTATATTGGACCCATGTATAACTGTTTTGATGATACATTGAAATTAAATAACTAGTTAGTGAGTAATCAGGTATCTATGGAACCATCAGCGAAAATCAGAGTCCCACGTAATGGAACGAAGTCAGACTATTCCACATTTGATTTATCTATTTTCTTTATATATTTATAACTAATCTTAAAATCTGTGCTTGTCATGATGACAGATTAAGCAGACTTAAAAATAATAATTTGAGTATTTTCTGGTGTGGATTATTAAAGTGGCTGCATAATAAAGCCAGTGAATATTGAATTCCATGAGTATGTTAATCATATAGATTTCACATGTATAGTTAAACATATGGCCAACACAGAAGCCAAGACCCTTACATGCTACAAGTCAGCACAGCTCCAGTAATTCTAGTCATCTGAGTGTAACTATACCTGCCCAGAATCCCAGCTATAATCTCCAATTCTCTATTTCTGCAAGATGAACAAAAAGGAAATCACTATCAAATTAAGGAAAAGTGCATCACCATGCAGACATCATTATTGTTTCATCATTTTCCAAGGCCAGTAAAGAGAAATGAAAAGAGGGAGATTATTTTGCTCTGTAAGAGTTGCAAGGGATTCAGCTCTAACAATTGAGGTAAATTAATTGGGATTTCCTATGCAGCCAGTGGAGAATGTCCACAGAATACTGGGATTTTCTTGATAATGTTAGTTTGACATGAACTGCAGCTATTTATTTAGTTAATGAACTATACAACTGTCACTACTGTCAGCCAAATGGCATGCATTATTATGTAAATTAAAAATATAAGGCGTGACTCTAAAATCTGTGTCACACAGAATCCTTCCTCCGAAAGAAGTGCCACTGTGAGCAATGAGAAGGCTCACAGAAAGTGCTTTTGTAGAACTGGGCCTGGAGTGCATACCTGATAGAAACTATTTAAAAAAACTACTGAGTCTCTCTCTGAAATGATAGATGTGTTGGGATAAACACAGTCACCTAGATCTATAACATAGTGTTGGAAAATCTCATTTCATTCAGTGGGGAGAGTGAATTTTCAATTGTACCACATGCCTGATTGCTAAAAAAGGTAAGTTACATTATCTACTGATTATGTGCAAGAAGGCACTATTCATGGAGAGAAGGGCATTGAAAAACTATCATTATTCAAATTATAAAAGTCAGACTGAAATATCAGATTCCTTCACTGCAGCCTAGCAAGGACTCTTTGCGGAACACGGTTAACATTTATTTCAATAGAGAAAATCTGACAGGTTTAATAAAACCAAGACGATTTTCCTTGACTTCCGTGACTTACCTTTTCTTCACCGACTACACCTATTTCTCAGACCTTCTGGCACCAAATCATTATTCTTGTAGCCATATTCAATACTTTGAGCTATTTAAAGAGCGTTTGTTATGTCAGCCAAGCAAGTACCACAGAGCTTTCTCTGTGGTACATAACTGTAAGAAAAGAGCCTTTGTACTGGAATTTGGAATATCATAGGAAAAACTGAATTTATAATCTGCTTTTACAATAAATATATGCAATTACATTTGGTTGTGCTAAAATGAACATTAAATGCTTATCTATGTTCTCC
Source organism: Fulmarus glacialis (assembly GCF_000690835.1). Classification (NCBI taxonomy): domain Eukaryota; kingdom Metazoa; phylum Chordata; class Aves; order Procellariiformes; family Procellariidae; genus Fulmarus; species Fulmarus glacialis. The sequence goes on along the minus strand of NW_009234209.1, from coordinate 101,086 downwards.
TTACTTTTTTGTAAAAATTCCAGAGCTCAATATACTATCTTGAGGCATGCACCATAATTTAGGCAAAAAATCAACACTACAGGTAAACTAAAGGATCTTCTGAACAGTATCCTGACTAAAATATTAATGTGAATTAAAAACTGCATATAAGAAATGTTTCTTCTACCTGGAAGATGTTGGACTCACTGTTCTGGAAAAAGGTATTTTATGTCAGTCTACCTTGAGAAGGTACAAATCAGGAACAGCATAAGTTACTCACTCTGCCTCTCCAAGGTGCCTTGTGCCTCACTTGGGTAGACTGATGTGTGTGATAAGAGCACTGAAATATCTGATGCTAGAAAGCTAGTAACTTTTATTAAAATCTAAATTGACTGCATGAGCAGGCTAAAGGAGAAAAATTCTGATACGCAGCAGAATTCCCTTTATATAAGTAGTTGATGCGGTATGACATGATGTCACACTTAAAAGAATTAAATGCAGTTTTAAAATTTAACAGCATAGGAACACTGGTCGGAGCACATTCTGTTGAGCACTTCGCTGCATTAGCAAATTTCAACAGATTACTGCTTTGTGGGTATCTCATAGTAGAAAGCCGAGAGTCGATCTGAAAGTTTTTACCTTTTCAACATGTGCCAAAAACTCAGAAGCTCTGCATGTTGTGACCCAAAACATTTAACTTCTGAACCACTGCTGTGGTGCTTCACAGGAGACGCAATTCAATATTCTTTTTTCTCCCCTAGACTTAGTTAGAAAAGAAAACAATACCATCTGTTACTCAGACTAAAATTCGCAGGAGGCACCACGGTTGATTTTAGAAACTAAGTATTTTAAGCTTTCATTGAACTGAACAGTCAGAAAAATGCAGATATGCATGGCCTTCTCCATGCCTCTTCCACCAGTCATGGAGGCAATGACTTAATGTACAGACTTATTTATATTAAGGCACCCTCCCATTTCAGGAGAGGGAACTGTTCGGTTGAACAGTGGATCAGCAGTCTCTCTCTGATGATAGCAGCAAATGGTTACAGCAATGAAAAACAGAGCAAATTTGAACGGCTCTTCCTACATCCAGTGGGCAGAGCTATTTTCAACATCCCTGTGTAAATTCGTATCCCTACTAGATCATCTTGATTTTTGCATGCCAAAAAAGAAATTGCCACGAATTTTGACTGGCTTAGGGAAAAAAGTGTAAAAGGAGAGAGAAAAAAAGAAAGTCCTTTTAGATCCTCAATATTTTACATGTCTGCAAGAAGTACATTCTCTTCTCTTAAATACTCATCACATACTAACTGAATTTAACTCTCTGCCCAGAAGAGGTATCTATTAGTCTTCATCTCCTATATGAAGATATTACTTCTATTAACATCCCAGCTGATAAGGTGCATAAACCACTGAAAGCTATTCAGCCAGCTACGGAGAATGCAGCTTTATGCACTCGTGGTCAGCATGTAGGATGGATGGAAAAGCCACAGTGGAAGATCTGAACAGCAGGAGGGCAGGAGCTGGCAGGAGGGAGCGTGCAAACCTCTGGGAAGGAGGTGCATTTAAAGACTGCAGCAGGAGCGGGTGAGGACAGATGGCAAAGAGGAAAGCACCCCAGAGCACAAAGGCAAGGAGAAACAGGTAGCAGCCATGAGATTTGCTTCTCAAAGACTAGGAACAACTGAGCCACTGAAGACCTACAGTAGAAGAGTTCAAGCATCAACAGATAAAAGAATACGTTCAGCTTGATAGTATTTGTCTGGTTTTAATTTAAAATTTACTCAGTTATTGGGAAGTTAAAATAGTTTGCCAATACTATTACCAGCAAAGAACTGGAATAAACTGGGCTGGTTTTGAAACCAGTGATGAGCCACTGGATAAGTTTGGAAATAAGACTTTCCCTGCCTCATTGTCTGATCCCTGGCTATAAAAAAAAGAGTTCTTAGGCACAGTTCAGAAAACTAATTATGAAAGACTCCTACTGAAAAGATTTAAAAGTAAAATAATCCAATAATTAGGATTAAGTAGGTTAGCCTTTGGTGACTGATCAGCATAATGAATCTAGTTATGTGGATGGCCAAGGCATTGGGCTAAGAAGAGACTTCTGGCTGAATCAGATTAAATGCATTGGCTGGAACAAGACTGGTTGCTACAAAATATTTATAACATTGCTACAAATATTTAGAAGTTTCATGATTTTTCTATGCATCTAAGTAAAGGGATTCAAAGTTCCTGTAAACCAAAGTGAAGCAGCTGACTTCCAATTAACAAAAAGTTTTTCCTCACAGTTATTTTCAGAAACTCAGGCTCTTTGCCCCTGCATACTGTATGTTTCTTTCCATGGAAAATAATATAATTATTAATTTTCTTACCATTTTACATTGTAGTACATGGAAAATGAGAAAAAAAAAAGAAGGGAAAATAATGTAAGGGAAAACAAAAACCACCAGCACCCCACTCAAAATAAAGTTATCTTCTCAATCCACTCAAAGGAAATACGTACCCTTCTCATACTTCTATTTCATCTTTTTTACAGTTCATTGATATCATGTCTTTCTTCCTCCGCAGGGTAGTAAAAACATAATATAGGAAATACTTGACATACTTCCTCATTTATTTAATGGTGATGATACAAGGGAAATTACCCCTCTAATATATTTGAACATTTAGCTTATTATCCTGAGTGAGTTTTCTCCCAAAGCTCAATTTATTAAAACAAAACACATCTTTCCATGATGAACTGCAAAGGGCAAGAGGGCAAAATTCTATAATTAAAATTAGAGTGGTTTCGTGACTCTTCCCTAGCAGATACTGCTTCTACTGCAGCTTAGTTTACTGAAATTTTCATTGAGTCTCACTCACCCACAAGCAATGAGATTTTCACACATGAATTAGGCTTTTCATTTGATAACTTCAAGGTTACAATTTAATGCTACCACAGTGGCTTGCTATTTGGTGAAAAATGCAATGCTGTGAGCAGCCTTCAATCATTATTTTTCGAGTTCAATGGAACTCGTGCCCATTGCAGAACTTCTGGGAGGAAAGGGGGACACTCAGCAAACCAGGGGATCCACTTCCTTGTTTACAGTGTTTATTTTAATTTGAATGTAAACATTGCATTTTTAGCAAGGTGTTAGATGTGCGCCATCATAGGCTAAGGTGGGTAAATCATCTCTTCTGAAGAGTGGACACTGCCGCCACAAAACCAAAACTCATTAATTCCCCATAACAAGGTGATGGGACACTGCTCATCTAACAGAGGGGAGTGGAATGGGACGGTGTGTGGTCAAATGAGGCATGCACATACAGCCATGAAACAGAATAGGTGCTAGCAAAAATATGATATCCTATCACAAACGCAGGCACTACTCATTCCATAACAGATGGATATCTTGTCATAAGACAAGCATGGTGCACCATCTGATGCAATGTACGTGCCAACTCCTGCCACGCAGATCAACTCACAAGCCTCACAGGAGGGAGCACGCCTGCACTCTGCTTATGTGAAAGACTTCTAGTGATCTCTGGGAGGACGGGCTATGTGCTTTTCAGCAATGCAGTTAGGAAGTCAATTCTGTGCCTATCTTCATAGGGGAACCAGCACAGAGAGAGTGTTGGAGTGAGTAGGGGCATTTCATATTCTTTTTTCCTGCAGAGTGGATCTAGGATCTATTGATCAGATGTTCCTTACACGTGGTAAGTTAGCATCTAAGAGCTGGATAGACACATCTAGACTCGAAACCTTAATTCCGCCCCTTCTGTAATTTGTTTTCCTCTTTGTTTCCCGTGTAAAACACGTTACCCTACCAGACTAAACCAGGGCATTACAGCCCTCTCCTCTGAGTTGTTTCCAGTTCCCTGTCTTTGAGTCAAAGTATAAGAATACATTCAGATGGAAGAAGTCAGAGAAAACCAGCCAGCTTCCCAAGGTATTTGACTGCATGCCACATTCTAGCTCTTTGCCTGTCTACAGATGTGGTACCAAGGCACAAATAGATGAAATAGACTGTACAGGATGCAGGAAATCTGCAGCTGAGATGGGAACTGAATCCAGTCTTCTTGAGTCTTCATGCAATACCTACTCACACTCCCCTTTCTTTTTGAGGAATTGAGAGGACATGCAACGTGTGAAAGGATGATACACCACAAAAAAAGACTTGTGTATCTTACAGAATCCCTTTTTTTATTGGCAAACCAGAGCATTGTCCAAAACAACCTTCATTAAATACTCTTTGGTCATTTAGTTTGGAGCAATTCCAGTCAGCTTACTTTCTTCATAATCAACCAAATGCAAATACTTTCTAAGAAAGTTGCACTACTGCAGTTGTAAAGAAGGAAGTCCGGAAGAGCTGTAACATTTCATACAGTTAGACATAGTTAATTCATACTGAATTATGCTCACTGCATAAATGTCTGTGCAAATGACAGACTTTAATAAGCCTTCAACGCTGACACAGTATTTATCACTGATTAAATTTTTAAAATCAAAGTAACTATGGCTTTTACAGACATGTTTAGATTAAGACTGACACTAACTCAGTATCAGTTTAATTCACTTGCAATTATGCAGGTGCTTGGGCAGCCTGTATTTCAGTCATTTAAGGTTAAATTGGGGCAGAGAGCCCATAGCTCCATATTGGATAACGAAGCTCTGGGACAGTCTTAAGGCCTTTACAGACACTGTTTTTCAAATCTAGAATATTCTCAAAGCTTTGCTCTGTGCACTGTGACTGTGTAAACTGTTCTTGCTGGAAACAAGAAATAGTATACAATCTTGCAGTGAGAGTCCGTATAATACCTAACATACCCAGGAGGGCAAATTAAGGTTTTGTGAATGATTTCCAACTTATATGCATATGACTTTGGAAATATAACATTATTGTTTTACTGTATTTGTGTATATACCTACATATATCTGAGATTGAGGTATGGGGGTTGATGCATGTCTAGAATAAATTATATTTTTTGTACATTTCTGGCTACCTTTTTAAAAAAAATTGCAATACTTCTGGTGATGAAAGCAGATTAAAAAAATTAAATTCCACCAAGGAGCTGATATGTTATTCACCGTACTTCATTAATATTTTATTTTGAGGCACTCCAAATACACAGAGAAGTTATCAGAGAATTTTTTTTCTTTGCTTTGTAAGAGTTAGAAGGCATTTGATCATAACTGTTGAAGTAAATTAAGTGGCATTTCAAAAGCAGCCAACTAAAAATGCTGAAGGCACACAAAGCAGTTTCGATATCCAGGAAATCACAATTAATTTCAACTACATAAAATGGGATACAAGATGGTATGAACCATTTGTTATTTGTCATCTGTTTCATTTGATTAGAAATATATGGTATTTATCAGTCAGTGGAGTGGAAACAGAATTTGCTGTAAATGATAAAGGATGTAAAAAGATTATAGGTAAAAGGAGCAATGAGAGAATATATATATATGTTTCTTATCAAAGTATATGATAGCTTTCACTTGGGCTGACTACAAAGACACTTTATTATACTGATTTGTATTGTTCAGTGAGAAAATTTCTAGGTTAAACGGAAGTTAATAAAACCTAAAAGGTATTACAGACATTTATTTGGCAATACATTTGACAGCACCCAAGTATAAGAAAAAAAAAGAAATGTTAAATACAACTCCACTGATATGGAAACCATTTAAAGAAAACCATTTAAATCACACTTAGATTTGATAATTTCGTGGTCCATATCCAACAGTCCAAGATGACTACCGTTTTCCTCACATTACCAGAAATTCCTGAAGAAAACCACCACGTACCTCCTGTCTACTGTGCCACTACTTCAGGAAGGGCAGAAACAATTCATTTCATGTATGGAATAGGAATTATTTTCCCATATAGATATTCAAAATAAAAGAAACTAAATAATCTATTATATTGTATATGTACTGGCTAAACTACCCATTTATCCCTGTGCTGGTGGATAGCTTTTCTCTTTTGGTACTCCATTCACTTGAAACTTAGCTCAGACTTATCCAGCTTTTTTTGTTTTAATGTGATCAGTCAAGAGAAGGTATTAACCAGAAGAAAACTTACCTGCTGAATCTAAACTTTTATATAATAAAAATGTTACACCACTTGCTCAAACTTTTCCCTAGATGTACAGTCATATACATTTATATACATGTATATACGTACATACATATGGTCCCTCATTTCAAGAGAAGCTCACTCTAGCAATAGGACAATGAATATAGGTAAGGAGGAGGATGGAATAATTTTACAATGCTCTAACAGACTAGGCTACATCTTGTCATGAGCTACACTTGAGTAATAAACAAACTAATATGAAGAGATATTAAAAGATTTCATTATATTCATGAAATTATATTAATAGGCATTAATGGATTAGGTCCCACATTTTGACTATTACTTTTACTAAGTTCTGTTCATAAGCAGTCTTCAGATTCTACAGTCCACAGATGGAGGACCAACTTTAGAAAGTACTTTATTAGCCTTGCTGATTTTATTAATTGTGTATGATACAGTAACATCTAATAATGTAAAGTAAGATTAAAGATTCTGACACCCACAGCACAGGAACTAACAAACAGTAATTTTTGTTCTTTTCTATATAGACTAATAAAATATTTAGAATAATTACTCTGCAAATAGTAAAGAATTAGAACTGCTAATTGCATATAACTTTAAAAAAGTATGTCTCTCAATTAATAAACCATAGAGTCTTTGACATTACAATTTATATTCTTCAAGAGAAAAAACAAGTGCAAGAATATATAACATTAAACAACACACAATTAACAACACTTTGTTTTAATTATCCTGGATGACAATAAATGGCCTGCAGTTCATCCTTCTTCTTTGATAGCTCCTTAGACTATTCATGTAGATTAATTCTTGAAGTATTGGCATTCACTAATACGTGTTTTGGAACAAGCCACTGCACAACACTGACATCAGCGAGGAGACCTATTCACTGACCTTCCAGAACTAGATTCTGTCTGTCCATAACGTTACGTTATGTATCTGGGCAATTTGCCACAACTGATAAAGGTTGTGACATTATTGAACAACTTCCTATCAACTGAGGACATAAAGAACTGCAACTGTCACGCAGACTGATTAAGAACAAGGCGAAGCAAACACAAATCATGCATATTTGGAAATAAAAGACCACAAGGAACCTACAATCATACTCCATCGACAGATAAAACAAGACTATAGTAAACTGTATCATAAATAGTGTGGCCAGCAGGAGTAGGGAGGGGATCGTGCCCCTGTACTCGGCACTGGTGAGGCCGCACCTCGAATACTGTGTTCAGTTTTGGGCCCCTCACTACAAGAAGGACACTGAGGTGCTGGAACGTGTCCAGAGAAGGGCAACGAAGCTGGTGAAGGGTCTGGAGAACAAGTCTTATGAGGAGCGGCTGAGGGAACTGGGGCTGTTTAGCCTGGAGAAGAGGAGCCTGAGGGGAGACCTCATCGCGCTCTACAATTACCTGAAAGGAGGTTGTAGCGAGGTGGGGGTTGGTCTCTTCTGCCAAGTAACTAGCGATAGGACGAGAGGAAATGGCCTCAAGTTGTGCCAAGGGAGGGTTAGACTGGACATTAGGAAAAACTTCTGTACTGAAAGAGTGGTCAGGCCTTGGAACAGGCTGCCCAGGGAAGTGGTTGAGTCACCATCCCTAGAAGTATTTAAAAGACGTGTAGATGAGGCACTTAGGGACATGGTTTAGTGGGCATGGTGGTGTTGGGTTGATGGTTCGACTCGATGATCTTAGAGGTCTTTTCCAACCTTAATGATTCTATGATTCTATGAAACTGTACATTTATCAGAGTTTTACGGGCTTAAAAATTTAGCATCATATGGTTTTTCCCCAGAGCAAAATTACAGTTAATTATTATTAAATATATTTATTTTACAAACAGCCTAAGATTTTAAAGGAAAGAAAAATTGCAGAGACCTTTCAAATTTCAGATTCTGTATTTAGATCCAAACATGATTATTACTGTTCATGTTCATGTTTTACTTTTAACAAGGTCCTCAAGAACAAAAGTCCAGAGTTTTCATTTGATCAGAGTACAACTCAAAAGAAAAATTATGATGCAAAAGAGCCTTCAGACTTATCGAAAAATGTATAGGCCCAGTGATGAAGTCTTTGTTTACCGAGACCCTACATAGGCAAAATGTCACTAAGATCGTTCTGAGCCATTCATTTATCCATACATATAACATTACATAAACAGTTGAACAGAAGAGAATCGAGGAAACACTTGATAAGTTAAAAATATGCCTTTGTACTAGTTCAAAATTACATTAAAATATGCACAGTCTTATTTTTTCATACACATTGAGACCCATTCTTTATCAAGGAGTACAAAATAAGTTCATATACATAGCGGTTATAGTCTTACCTGCACCTTGTCCATGGTTGCCTAACAAAATTTTAAAACTTTTCCTCTAGTTGGGAATCACCACAAGGTGTACTATTTTGCACATCCTAATTTTCCAGAAATGCACTCAATATGTACAGTGTGCAGTTCTCCATGTGGCCTACAAGGAAATAGATTTTCCAGAACCTAGCAGTAAAAAGACCTGAGCTCTCCCAAGCAAGCAGTCCAGCAACTAAAAGTTGAGCAATAAACTACAATGAAGCAACACTGGTTTTATGACAGTTGTTAAACCACCTATATTAGTCTTACAATATTAATAATTGAAACAAAACCATTAAAAATTATTTTTCTTATTAAATGGTCTCAATTGAATTAAAATAATCAGTTAAGTTCTTTTTAAAGATATCTGATGCTCAACATTAGAGAGGGATCCTTTCAGTGGTTCTAAAACTAAGCTTCTTGTTCATCCTTGGTAAATGAATCATTAAAGAAGTACCCCATAACATGAGTACAGGTGAATTGTGAAAGATTAGATTTATACTACAGGGTGATTCAGTGCAAATAAATTAATGAGGCAGGGAGCAGGGTGGTCTTTTATGTGTGGAACTGTTGTACTTCTTACCTCCAGAGCTTTCAAACGCTCCAGTAGCAATTTTGTCTTTTCTTTTTCCTCTTCAGTGCTGCTGCTTTCACTTCTTGAATCTTCATCTGCTGGTGTGTGAATTTTTTCCATGCCTTCTTTACATTTCCTACTGTCTTCTGACAGCTTTTCCTGAAATGATTTTTTAAAATGTCATTACTCACAGGCGGAAATGAAGTTAACTGTGCAAATATCTTCAAATATCCCTCGTATATGAATGAAAAAAAGACAGAGCAAGTTCCTAGTTACATGATTACAGTACTAAATAAGTGGAGTCATGAAGGTTCTATGAAACATGCTGCTATGCCAATTCTGCAAAAGTGTATGCGCAACTTCACTGCTACATCTACTTAAGATTTTTTAAAAGCGGAACTCATAATCTTAATAAAATAACTTGCATTTTCTTCTTTAAAAGTTGCAATGAAAATTGAGCATACCAGCTTTCAATGGAAGCATTTTGCCATTGAGATATAAAGCAGTTTATTGAAGAAAAGCTAACATATGTTCATGCCTAATGTATTTCACCTTTTTTCATCTAGAGCTAATATTTGAATTACTAAATAATGGTCTGAGAACCAAGCTACCACCTGAATACTGATTTAAGATTCACACTAATATATAACTGTAGAGAATCAAACTGACAGCAAAATTTTCAGAAGTGCCCCAGTCTATTACAAATCAGTCAGACTGGGTTATTATTAGCTGCTGTGCTGAGCGGACTATGGCTGCTGAGTTTTACAAGAGGTCTATAAAAATCATAGGATTGAACAGTGAATCCTAAATCCATTAATTATGTGTCCAAGTTCTGTGTTAAGAGAGAGAATGAGATAGAGCACGAAAAACATCGAGACTACAAGCGGGCAATGTAAAATATTGCTCAAAACAACAAAGCAAGTGTAAGGGGAAAAAAAAGAACTACACAGATTTACAGACTGAATTATCATCTGAGTGCAACACAAAGTGGACAGCCTCTATGTTGTAAACCACATTCTCTAACTATATAAGCAGATGCAGTGTGACAACTAATGAGAAGATTAAGAATGGAAAATGTGAGGTAAATCAACATTAAATAATGGGTGTCAACACAAATCTAGAGAAGTCCTTTAATGAGCATTTAGTTTTCTTTGTGTCCCTTTTTGATAATTCTTATATACAAAGGCACATACCTTCATGATCTTTGGGCTACTCCATGAGATGTATTTCCCATAACTACTACAAAACACAAACTCTGTCTAAGCATAAAAACACGTATTTTCATGAAGAACTGGTCCAGCTTGAATAACTGTGCAAATATAACTCTTCGAGAGTTAACAGCAAGACATTATCTTAATTAAAACCCATAAACACAACTGAATTAAAAATCAGCTCTGTGAATCACATTTCTTAACAACGGTCTTTTTAAAATATTAACTAGCTTAGAAATTGACTATTACTATGTTAAAACTTTAATCAAGAATCAATTTTATAAGCTATGGGCTTAATCACTGAATACTCTTACACAAACCATGAGGCACAGATCTCATTCTGAGCCTCAAAACATAGATGTCAAAGAGCCAATCCATCAGGTTTCCAGCATTAGTGCTATCCTGATCACAAAGGAACCATAAATACAGTAGTTGGGGTTTTGTTTTTTCTTGCTTGTTACTCACTGGTGCAACAATCAAGCATCTGTAAAAGAGCCATTAAACCATTTTCCCTTCAGGTTGCCCTGATGAGCGCATTGACATAAAACACTTTGATGAACTCAGGAAAAAAAATTGACAAAGGTATCTCTTTGATGTAATTCAAACACAAACAATCATTTTTAGGAGAGAATGTGACATGAATTAGATGTGGCTAACAGTGGAAGAAAATATAAACATCTGCACAGGGACACCTTTCCTGCTCAAACTAGAGGGCAGCAATTTCAAAGGACAGGTAGAAGAAAGCATAGGTTATGACATTTCATCACAGAAAGGGGAGTAATGCAACTTCTCAGAGAGTAAATCCCAGTCACCTAAAGAAGTAACCCATTCATCTTCTAATTACAAAATTTGATGAACTTTGCACACTAGTGGCATAATCAAGAATACACATCCTGTTTTACTCTGATGCGCACTAGAATACGTCAAGATACTTAACTGCTGTTACCCCTGCGTGAGTGTGTAAGTACAGCTCACATATTTTCAAAACTAGTTTATCACTGAGTAATAATAAACGAGTTTCAGTGTTTCAGGCATGGGCTAAAAAGGTCCCTGGAAAAGCTGCAGAATAGTGGAAAGCATTACTAACCTTAGAAATTGTGCTTAGGCATGCAATTTGCTGAGGGTGCTGTCCTGTCACTTTAACCAGTTCTACCTGGGTGACATACAGAAAGGGTAGAGTGGAAAATCAAGAAAGCAAACAGGTGCTTCTTAAACACCCTTCGTGCTTAAAGTCAAGTCAAGTAAGAAGGAGGATGACAAAAGCTTTTGGAACAACAGAATCCTCTTAAGAGTGAAAAATCTGCTAATATCAAAGGCAGCTGCGTGCTGGGAGAGGCAGGAAGGGGCAGAGAGAGTGAGCTGCAGGAGGAAATGTGTATCTCCTGCATGATGATGATCAAATCCTACAGAAAGCTCTGGAGAGAGCATGCTGAAGGTAGCAAACAATGGTGTAGAGCAGCTTATTCCTTTTTTTTCCTAGATTCCTATACTTCTTGAGTTACCTCGACTAAAGGCCATATTTTGAATCTTCTAAACAGTCTCTGTTGTATGCCTCACATACTGCACAATTAAAGGCAAGCTGGGTTTTCAAGCTGAACAGCAAAATACTCTCCAGGTTAGAAGTCCAGCAAAGGCAGAGTAAGTGCTATCCTGCTGATCAATGCAGTTTCATTTCTATGAAAAGGTAACAGATGGAAATGGTGCTCTGGAAGTAAGCTGGACAGGTAAAAAAAAAAAAAAGGCAAAAAGAGGCAAAAAAAGCAACAACCCAGCTTTTAGTCTCCCCAGACCAATAAGAGTTTACGACACATGCCTGTACCACGAGAGGATGCAAGCACAGCAGTCTGATGAGAATTCTACAGTAAAGGCTCATCTACATCTCTAATGCTCTGGGTCAACAGAGAGACAATAAAGATATTAAATATTCAAATTTTACTAAAAGGAAACTAGGATTATGCTGCTCACTGTAGACCTATTCCCATGGAAATTAATGAGAAACTTACAATCAAGTCCCACATTGTGTAAGCTTCTCAAGCTGGTTTAAACTGTCATTGCTTTTCTGAAACCAACAGTATTTGCAAATCTAAAATGACATCTTGCCCTGACCATTATTTCTAAGTATTCGGTTTGTTCTATAAATCAAACAAATAGTACATTGATGATGAACCCTTTGATCAAACACTATAGGCCCTATAGCCAATAGAAAACAACAGATGAAAACAGACCCTGCAGTCTGGAAATGGCAAGCTTTCTAGAATCAATGAGAAGATATAAATCACTGAAGACATTGATCTATGAAGCTGTACAATGCAGCGACTTGACTGAGACTTATCAGAAAGCTGTTTTCAGTTAGATGAAGTGGGAAGGAGCTGTAGAATACTCCCTCTCTCCACTAATAAATAAAAGAACAATAAATTAAGAGAGCAGGAAAGCCACCTGAAAGTCCAAATGATAATTTACTGAAATTTGTAGATTATAAAGAAATATGTAGAGTATAAAGCCAGTCTTCTCCCTTCTACCCACCTTTCAGAATACTGAACAAGAAAGTGTTTTCACTGTTTATAAACAAAAGGAGAAACTATAGTGATAGAAAAGATCATATGTAAGCTTTCAAAAGATGAGACCAAAGTGCCTATTTCAGAAATTACCTCCTCCTTCCTCCCAAGAAAGGCAAAAGGCTGACCCTCCTCTGGATGCAGCGTTAGTCATTGGGATGCCTTTCCTCTAAGACTCGTCACCTTTTCAAGAAACAGGCGAGTGTCAAAGGGACGTTTAGCCAGCTATTTCTTAACCACTATTATTTCATAAATTACTGTAGTTTTAAATTTTTATTGATAGTACCATCACTTGTCTGTCCTTTGCCCTTTCTTCTTTCTTAAGATGTTTTCTAAGCACGTACACTACATGCAAAAAGAAAAAAAAAGATTGGAAAAAATGAACTCATTTAAAATATTTCAATTTGTAACCATGAAAATTCAAACCAAGAAGAGTAAATGTCAGATGACACAAAGAAAAAGAAAGGCAGCTAGCAAAAATCTATTCTAGATTTTCTTTTTTACATGATTGGGCACTAATTGGAATAAGGGCTCTTCTCTGGTAGTAACAACGAATACATGATATATAATGATCATATAGCTCCCCAGGTAGTTTATGTTCCAATTTTTCCTAATTTGAGATTTTACAATACGGGAACTACCCACCCAAGCAAGAAGCCTTTAAGAAAACAGAAATTATTAACACCATTAACAAGCAAACGGGCTTCCATGGGAGGAGGCCAAACAGGACCAGCAGCAGCACAGCACCTGCCACAGCCCTCAGCGCGGGAAATGCAAAGTCCTGCATCAGGGGAGGAACAACCCCGTGCACCAGTAGAGGCTGGGAGCCAACTGCATAGGAAGGGATCTGTTGCAGGGAAGAGAGAAGATGGAGCCAGACTCTTCTTGGAAGTGGCACGATGAAAAGACCAGATACCATGGACACAGCTTAGAACATGAGAAATTGCAATTAGGTATTAGGAAAACGTGTTTGTTTGTTTGTTTGTTTGTTTACCATGAAGGTGGTCATATGGTCACTGGAACAGGATACCCAGGGAGGTTCCTGAATCACAGAGGTACTACAAAATTCACTGGACAAGTGGCTATAATAATACAACATTGCATAATCTAATCCTGATAGAACTGGATCTGGACTCTAGAGTACTGATTATAAACAGCAATCTTTCACAAGGACATGTGACAAAATTCTGCTTGAACCAAACAAGAATTAAAAAAAGATCAAGATCTTTGAAATGCTGATTTTCCCAATGAGCTTTGGATGACATGAATTGCTTGTCTGGAAACTGATAAGTAATAATTAGAGATGACATCTTTGCTTACAGCAGCTAAATATCATTTTCATGTGATAAACACAAGTCCTCCAGAGAAGTGAAGTGTTCCAGATGCAATGCGGTAAAGATCCCTGAGATACAAAAGATCTCTATTTCAATTTTGGGTGTCAGATTGTGATGCCTGAGTGGGGCTTTTTTTTCTGACTTCCTTTTAATTCTTCAGCTTCTGAAATTTATTAGAGACAATGGTTTTATAACGGTTACAAATTCAAATTCTTCTGAGAGTCACGCCTGCAATTTTCCAAAACCACACTTTAATCACACGTTTAACCCAAGAATAAAATATATGTAGGACATATAATTAAATAGTGCTTATGATTGCTCATAACCACTTATGTGAGAAAAAAACTCAAAATGATTCACAATGTAGTTATTAACAGATTACATACAGAGGTAATGGTAACAGGCATCCAAGAATCCAATCAATATTGGACTCAAGCTACGTGACTAACTTAGCATCTCAAAACATCTAGCACTTTCCATGGTGTCTCAGGAGCTTCCACAGGACTTTCTAAATAAGATATTTACTAAATAGTTATTTTTAGATTTCAGTCACTGAATTTGGTGATCCAGGTACACTACACTACACTTCTAACACCCTTTCCTGCTATAATAAAGGCAGATGCTTAACCTCTAAACCCAAACTGCAGTTTACAAATCCATATACAGAATTGTTTATGTAATAATAAATTGTGAATGTTGTTTCTTGCAAGGCCATTCTATAGTCTTGATGTATTCTTAGATGATGTATTTTCAGTGTTATTTCCACTGCAGACCTCCTAGTGTTCAGCACTATTCTTCACTGCCAGTGAGCGATATGAAATGAGAATTTTCAGACTGTTGTACATAAAAACTATAGATGAGGGCTTCTTTGTACTTTCATGAAAAAAACAGCCCCAAGCTATGCACAAGTAGCTCACTCTGACTGCACAAACTGAAAAAAGGCAGCAATTGCTCCAAGGACTACTGACTTAAAATTCCAACAGGGTTAAAATTGTCTTCCAGTGGCATGTTGCACCCCTTTCTCCCCCCCACCATGACATTTTTTTTTGCACCCCTTTCTCCCCCCCACCATGACATTTTTTTCCTTAATCGTAATTAACACTTGTTTACTGTGGCTCAATCCCTCTTAAATACGCCCTTTGAAATTTTGCAGTATCTTCTGATACACTTTATAACCTATTTCATTTGGCGAAACCTGAGATGTATAAAAGACACGTACGTCAAGTCAGAGCAATGTGAAGTAAGACTGATGAATTCACAAAGTGTTTCCTGCAAGATGTTTGGTACAGGAGTAGTCACTGATATCACTGTGACCTAAATATGTCTGTTCCATCTGCAACTTTTCTTAAAAATTTTCTTTATTTGCTAATAGGAATCCCGTTAAACACCATGATCCAGGTCTGAAAAAAAAAAGTAACTGAGCAAACAAGTTAGAATGCAAAAAAAAATTACATGCAACTAGACAGTGCAATCTAAATGATCTCTGAGTATAAGGCTACAAAAATGCCTTCTGGTTTTACCTTGCTTACTTCTATCTGTGTGTTCAGCTGTTTTCTCTTGCTTTATTTTCTCCCAGTGGAAGGATAGACTAAAATATAGCATTGCTTTAGACAGCACATCAGCAAGTGTAATAATAATACATTTTTGTTTAGCTAACAGCTTTTGTTCAGAACAAGCTGACCAAAATTGAAGGAAAAGAAAGGAATGCACGTATATCACAAAATTTTACAGGAACATCCCAAATTGTTCACAGTTTAACGTTAGCGTTGTCAGGAAAAACATATAAAATTCTTCATTTTCATCTCTGGATTCCACTCTCAAAGTGAACAGAGTGAGCAGTAACATTCCCTAGATTAAATACATGTGATGGATAAGAGAACAAAGTACTTTCTTTATGTTTCTGATATGAGCCTCCTACCACTCGCATATCAATCTAAATGTACTACATATTATTCTTCACTCAAAACACTTCTCACTAGTACAAGCTATCACCCCTATTGAACATCTCTGCAGTAACATTAATAAATTTCCTGATGATGCTTTTATTGGCTGTTCCATGCATCAGAAACATCTATTTCTTTTGAAAAAGTTCAGATCAAAAAAGACTGTAAAAGAAGAAAACCTTCACAGTGAAGTTCACTATTAAGTGTACTTATCAGATCAGTAAGCGTAGATGGAGTTTCTTGTCTTCAGGTCCCCAGCTGAACGTCAGTCCTGGGCGTCAAAGTGAACTATGCTAACCTTGCGACCAAATATTGCTGTTGACACCATTCTGCCTTTAGTGAATGCATATTCAGATTATCAACAGCACCCTCACCTCTGGCACTTTGTCTGTCAGAAGCGAAATCAAAGACTGACCATTCTGGAAGTGACCCTTCCAAGCCAGGTTTCAGGCATGGTGGGGGCAGGGCAGTGTGGCAGTAGCTCACCAGCTACACTGAATAGCAAAGTTATCAGCAGAAAAAAAAATTGTTCTAGAAGCTAAGCTGTTCCTTCTTCATATGTGTATATATGATATTATGAGAAGAATATGCAGTGTGATTTTCCATGCAGATATTCTTTTATAAATTGGTTCATTATAGTACCATATTTAAAGTAATCATCTTTCCTCACAGGAAACCTATATGCAGCATTTAAACTTTCCTGAAGGAGTTTGTAAGTATGAAAGTAACTACACTTGACTAAAATGACAGTATTAAAATATCTACCTTTGACTGAAGTACAAACAAACTAAACTATTCTGAAAATTAAATTCAGTAAATGTTATGTAACAGCAATTAAGGCAACAGAATTACTCTGGATTTAAATTGCTCGAAATAAGCCAATTTTCCTTCCCTCTGCAGCCCTTCACTTTTTCTGTTTAATAATGTCTTTTCACTACTTGGATGAAGGCCAAATTACTCTTTTTAATGAAATGAAAAACTTTGAATGCAATTTTTTTTCTCCCCACCAGAAAGTCTCCTAAGTACTTATACTTGTTGATCCAGTTTTCCATAGATGGTTTCTTTAGGGAATACCACAAAGAGGCTCTAAAGGACATACCTGAAGATGAGTATTAACTAGTATTTTGGAATGACAGCAATATATTAACCGCCTAGTTCTCACCATAAGCACAACTGCAGAAGCTGACCTAAGAAGTCAGATGTGGGATAAGGACAAAAAAATTAGTGTATTATTACATGACCAGATAATTTTTTGCAAATGCCAGGGAATAGTTGGTTTGTCTCACAGTCTTGTCAGGGAAACTTCTGAAAGAAGCTCAGAATGCATCTTCACACAAAAATAAAATGTAGGAACAATCATTCTGGATCAGATCAAAACTTCAACTTTTCAACTACATTATTATAGTTTAGATTGAATACATTTAACTGAAATTAAAAATACTTTTCTTGATCAGCAGTGCACATTCTTTCCAAAATAAATGTACTGGTGTACTGGTAAGTGTGTTCTTCTGTTAAAATAACTTTCAAAGAGACAATGTCTGTGAATACAGCAAAATCGCTTCTTTTTTTCCCTCAGAAAATAAGCAAAATTATAGATTTTTTCCAACTTCTTAAAATTTAAAAAATAGCACTGCTTTCTGCTGGTTTGAAAACATAAACGAATCACAGTTCAAAATGCAGAGTGAACAATATCTTTTATGGAGATGTGGAAACAGGGAGAGAGCAAGTGACTTGGCCATACGTAAGACCCAACCTTGGAATACCAAGGAATACAAACTGTTTTTTCAACTTGTCTGTCCAAACACTTCTGTCACTAGACAGCTGATTGCAGTAAATGGTCTCCATTTATTATTTTTTATTCATTACCCTTACTCAGAAAATGCAAAGGATTAGATAGATAAAAATGCTTCTTATTTATTTGCCAGATGCCCTTGCCCAACCAGAACCTCTTCAATACCAGCCCAGGATGGGCAATGCTGTGTCAGGTCAACAAAGCACGTTTGGATCCTGACAGGGATCTGGATAGGCTGCAGAGAGGTAAGACCCCCTTATTAAAATCTTCGTTTGGTCAAGAGCCAGGAGTCACACTACAGACCTGTGAGCTCTAAAAGCAGTTGCCAGATGGGAGATGACAACAACTCCCTGAGGACCTCATTGCTCTGCTGAGAAACAGAGTGGGGCTGGAAGTGGCGCTGGGTGCCATGGCAAGCGTGCCGCAGCAGCCCCGCAGGCTTGCTTTCTCGCATAGTCAAAGCGTGGGCTGCCCTCAGCCTCCGTGCCAGCACAGCCCTGCTGCTGGTAGCTCGGATTTTACCTGTGTGAGGAATACATGCAGGTAGAGAGCAACAAGTTAGCCTTCACATACAAAGATACCAGCATCTCTCCAAGCAGCAGATAGATTATCTTAAACCTGATATTTGCTATAAACTCCAGGCAGTTATTCCAGTCTCTTAGGACTACCAAGCAGAGGCGCATTAGAGCCATACTCTCTTCTCTCAAATACATCCCCTGAATTAGAAAAAAGGCAACCAGAAGAACACCATTAAGGGCAGGATTAAGGCTGCAGACAACCTGCTGTGCATAAATGGGAAGTCCCTGTATGCATTAGCATGACCTGTGTCAGTCAGGCTGTGAACCACATCATCATCTTGCTTTCCAAAGAGTGTCTCTGACTTTCCGTTATGCCTGTTTCATATGTATAGGGTTCAGGCAACGTATACAGGCTGATTTTTGTGGATTCATTCCAAAAGTAAGAACTAGAAGAAAAATATAGCAAAAGATAGAAACACTGTATTGTAGAGGAAAATCTGAATGTAGAATTACAATCACTATAATACATAATAGTATCATCAAATCAGTCAATCTTCACCTCCTGTTATGGTAGATATATAGAGGATTCTGGGAAGGAAAGAACAGCTTGTTTTCTGAGGAACAGGCACACAAATGGCACATTTCAGTTATGGGACGTCGTTGTGTTAAACGTAACTCCATTGCTTTGTTACTATATTACAACAATCAAAAAGGGAAAACTATTTGCACATATGTTCCTTGCAACAAAACTGTAATTTTTAAGCACCACCACTCTCCTTCAGGGGCAGGAATCCAACCTTGATTTAGTTAAATATGGGAACAAATACTTATCAGAATCTTTGCACAGTGGTGGAAAACTACCAGAAGAAAACCATAAGGAATTAGTTGCTACCGAGCTAGCTCTGGATTTCTCTATATGGAAAAGCAGTCCAACAGCAGATGTGTGTGTCCTTGACAGCCCAGGATTTCTAGTGGAGCTCCCAAGAGTGCGGGTGGCTCCTCTTCTGTCCTTCTCTGGGAGACACAAAACTGCTAAGCTTTGTCTAGTCATATTCTCCTCATTAGCTTAGAAGGCCTGGTTGATGCAGTCTCCTGTGTGCACTTCCAGTCCAGAGATAAAAGTTTAATTTTAAGGATGTATGTCCTCTTTCTGCAATAGAAGTTAGCATTAAAAATCCTATGTGGATTTCAGCGAGGGAATTCACAACTAGTGTCATTTTTTCAATTCATGGTCATGCTTCATCTATAAAATGTTATATATCAACGGCCTGAACATTAAGCTTGTATAATTTTGTGTTAAGATAAAATTATATTGCCAATAAATACAGGTTTTCTTCTCATGGAAGAGCTGCTGACACCAACGGCTGTGCAAATTAGAAGTGACAGTCACAACAACTGTTCCATATTTGTGTCTCACAAAGCACGCAGACAAAAAATTGGGTTGATCTGGCCAACAATGCCACCTGAAATGTGCCTGTATCACTTATGTAGTCACACCTCTCTGACACCTGCTTCGGAAAGCAATTGGCAAAACACTCCAGACTTCATGACTAAGAGCTAGAAGTCTTTGTATTGAAGTTATCAGTATTGAATTTTTACAGATAAATCTTCTTTCTTAGCTTTGGATAAGGCAGGCACATGTACACGTATTTATATCCAGCAAGAGGGCAGGAAATGGAACTGAACTTTCTTATGTTCAAAGCCACTCCTCCTGTGAAGCTGCAGTGTGAGTTAATGATTGCAATGGTGGTGATGCCCTGCAAATAGGACAGATATGTGCCATTCTTCTCATGGTGCACATTAAAGCCTGAGAAATCTCTTCTGAAGGCATTACTTCTCAAAATCTTGTCATCCCTCCAGAGTCAGAAAAAGAACAGAGCTGAACCACAGTCACACAGCCAGCTCTTACTCGGCAAGAAGAGCCCATCAAAATGCTTAGGCTGCAATTGCTCAAACTGTCTGCCACCACTTTGATGTCAGAGTAGTCAGATGGGTGCCGAAATGAGCAGTGAAGCAGAAATGAGCCAGGACACATACTATTTTCAGAAAGAAATGGAAGGAATCAAGCTGCTCTTCTCCATTGCACCTAGGGCCAAAGAAACCTGAAAAAGTGCCTTACTATTAAGGCTACCTGTAATCCCCATTGAGTCTTTGAGCCAGACTTCTCTTGGTGTAGACTCAACAGTACCGACCTCAGCACAGGGATTGTTCTCCTTGACAAACTCTACCCCGTTACTCCTATCTTCCTCCTCTTGAATTTGTATAGTCAACCTCTCAAGACCATGATGAAAATCCCTTCTGCTAAAAAATAGTCTAGACCATGTCAGCTGGTGCACAAGCACAGTCAGAGAGACTCTGCACTAGCACAGAAGTCGAGAGATGACTGGGCCCATGACGTTAGATGGGGTGAGTTTCAGGCTGTCTAAAAC
>NW_009234209.1:51730-80294 GCF_000690835.1 Fulmarus glacialis | reverse complement strand
GCTCAAAAGAACATGACTGGTCCCCACAGCAGTATTTGTTTGGAGTGTAAATCTCAAAGAAGCACAGTGGGGTTCTGAAAAGGTTACAACCCCTGCAGCCATGAGTTTTTATTTCCCTAAGTTCTTCATACAAATTAATGCATCAAAATCCCCAACAGCAAAAACTCACTTTCATATTTTTTAATACAAGACAGGATGGTCCCACTTGAAGACCATCCATGCTCCACTTTGAAATTGATTGCTTTTCTATGAAAAGTATTCGTATGTTAAGCAAACTCCTTGGGGGAAGTACGCCTTTTTCCAAGTTTACAAGGAAATATGAAAAGCCTTTTTTTTAAAAAAATCTCTTCATTATCTGGCTCAGTACTTATAACAGTTCCAGTTACCACAGAAGCAGTTGTTCATATATATTGATGACATCTTAAATATACCTGAGATTAAATGATATGTTGTTATCCTCTTTTTACAGACAAAGATTAAAGATGGATAGATAAAGTGAATTTGTCCAAGGAAATGGAGAAATTTGTAGCAAATGAAAGAATCAAAATCCAGCCTCCCAAACACAGTACTTTAAACAGCAGATCGTTCTTCCTCTCTGATGTGACTGCACCATGTCTGTCCTGAGCTTTAGTGCACATATTGACAATTCCAGAATTATAACAAATTGTGAACTTATAACAAACTCTCTTCCTCATCTACCTTGATCACTGCACACTGACATGAAGTCAAAAGGAGCTAAAAAAAAACCTTGGAAGACTTTGAGTGATCTGTAATCAGGTAAGACTCTATCTAGATATCAGTACTGTGATCAAACAGGAAAGAGACTCTAGTTTTTGATATCCAAATCACAAGGACAAACTTAGAATCATAGAATAGAATCATAGAATCATTTTGGTTGGAAAAGACCTTTAAGATCATCGAGTCCAACCGTAAACTTAGAAAGGAAAGTCTACGGGGTGCTTGTTTTAATGTCTTGAGTTCAAGTACTGCACACAATTATTTCTGGGGATCACTCTCCCTCTTAGATAAAGTACTTGTGTCTTGATTGAGAATAATATTAATATATGAGCTATTGGTTTGGCCTTTCATGGTCTTACTTGTAGTGGACAACGCCTCTTGGAAACATCATAAAAGCTCTTACATATTAGAGTCTTTTAGTCAAGTAAACTTTTAAGCAAGAAATACGATGGTTCACGGCAATTCATATCACACATATTCTTGTCTACATTTATGTAAGCATTCATTATAGATCTTCAGTTATTATTATGTAAAATGGTAACAGAGAGAATTTTATTTACAATCCTGCTTCTAAATTCATTTACCCTAAAGAAATCACATCATCCATCTGTAAGTCCAGCAAATTAAGTTCCCATAGGGCAGCTAGCTCTGTGGAAAGGGTTAGAATATTTTGCTTCAAGTGAGAATCCTGGCAAGACTGAACACAATATTGCAGTAATAGTGCACGCTCTGGGCTCCATCTTATTATTATTAATCTTCTAACATGATCACTATGCAACATTTAATGTTTATTAGCAAGAATATTTATTCTGGAGTCAGGCATATTGATATTATAATAAGAACTCAATTTCATACCTCCCAGAACAATAATTAGATTTGTAAAAAACAAATATGTAGACAATGGTCAATAGATCAAAAGCATTTATTGCACAGAGATATCTCTTATGACTATTCAGATATTAACTTGAACAGGCTTCACACACTAAAACTAACTTACCATGATGTCAGAGAATATGGGACATATGTTGATAAGTCACACTGGAAATTGCCTAGGTCATGTCCTCGTTTGTTATGAAATATATCGTCGTGCAACTGCAGTAGAATCTGATACTATATTGCACTGAATACTGATCATATAGTTCTGATCACGTCATAGTAATCACAGAGAACAGGTATGATTCAGAATATGTTCTATAAGGTAACTGATTGTAAAGGATGGCTTTCAAAACAATGGTAGTATTTATATATTCAGTAAGTTTTATGTATGTATATGAAGAGATATATATATTACTTGGAATTCAGATCATAAAAATGTTTTTTTCACATGCTAGCTCACATCTATACTTCACTTACAAATACGGGATGATAATATGGCTACCATCTCCTCAAAAACTTGAATATATCAGTGTTTTTAGGAAACATTACCTAGGTTGTACATTCAAGTTCTATTCCCTATTCCCATTTGTGAATTACCCTTATAAATATATCAAAAAACTGTCTGAATGCATTTGGAAAGATACAAATTAAATGCCTCTATTGCAATATTGATGCCTCTTATCAAACCTGGACACAGTATTTGCAATAAAATTCATCATACATTTAGATGACGTTTGTCCATGATTTCCACAGTTGGTTTCAAAAGCATATTAATGATTCATTTAATGCTTATTAATATGTTTTTCAATGTTAAAATACTTTGTAAACACTTCAGATCACAGATTCTTTGCCAACTATTTGTTTTGAAGAGCATTTCAGGTATCAGCTTTTATTATTACACGCAGTTGTTGCCTAAATCACACCGCATAGTTTTTACCACGTGACTGAATAACAAACACACATCAGGTGAACCCATTTCTGACCTACATAGCAGGTAGCCATACGAGGGCAGGAATACGCTGTTTTGCATGTGAATAGAGCCATTCCTTGAAATACCCAGAAAACAAACTATTTGTTCAGAAGTTTGCCATAAAAGTGAACAAAAGGGATGTGAGGATGAATGAGTCAAAGAGACATTCAGAAAAAACACATCGTTCACAGAAATGTTATGCATTTTTGACCTGTTTTACCAAACAGACCGGTATATGATGCAGTGGCCTAGCTATTCCTCTAGGAAAGGAAAAAATTTTGCTTTTGAGTCATGAATTAGGAAAAGAAATTCATAAGCAAAGAAAATTGCATATTGGCAATACAGAAGAAATGAAAATTGCTAAAACGCAAGCTCACTTTGATATCATGAGCAAAAACATTCCCAGGAACAAGAAGACAACAGAAGAGAAGCTGTTATGCAATGTGGAGTACAAGATTAAAAATAATCCTAGAGTAACAGGTGTATGGGTGGTTTAATGTCCTGGGACAGAGATGGCTTCACTCTGTAAGAGAGCTAGGCTCGGGTTTGGGGAATCAGCCCTGACTACCACCTAGCAGATTCAATCAAAATCCCATGTCCAGAAAGAAGGGAAAAAAGGGTTAGACAGCAGTTTGCTAGGTGGAGGGGGCTGTTTGCTAGAGCTGAAGGGAAACAAAGAATTGTTGTTCTTGTTATTAACTGGGCAGAACTGCCTTGTTCTTTTGTTGGTCAGAAAATAAACCCAAGAGCTTTTACACTAAACACACCACGGTTCCCATTCTCCTGGCTGGCAGGAGACAACAAACGCCTATGTCAGTATGGCCCCACAGGAAACAAAACCAAACCAAACCAAACCAAATTCTCTCTTTTTTCAAAAATTAAGAAACAAATAAAACATGGAGGAAAAACCACACAGACATACAGAAGCACTGAAATTCGAATGACTAGTTTATCTCCCCTCTAGGGCAGCAGCACACAAAATTTCAAATTTAAAAAAGACTCCATAGCTAATCTTTTTCCAGCTCAAAAGAAAAATAACGAACACCCAAACCCTCAGTTCAACTGAAACCAAAATACTTTATTGCTTTTCTTGTTGAAAGTGCAAAAACAAAACCCAAAGAAGCTAAAACCTAATTGTGGTACCACGTTACTGTGGATTCCAAGGTAAGACAGCATACAGAAAAGCAGATAATAAAATCATTCCAGCTGTCTGTTATAAACAGACAAGTAATCCACCTGCAGGAGAGAATGACACCAAGCCCACTTCAGAACACCCACTGTATGGTGGCAGGAGTGAGCAAGAAGTATAGATTTAAACTCTGAACCAAGAGGAGGGAACTGAGTTTCATTTTTGCATCCCAAAAGGGTAGTGAGTAAAATATAGACACTTTTATCACCAGTTTCTAAAAGCACAATGTTCTATTATAACTTCAACAAAAAGTTTAATTTGTCCTGAAATTAAATTTTACAGGCTATCATTTTAACAAGAAAAATTGATTTTTTTGGAAGGTTAATCTAAAAGATTCTTTTCCCTTCAATCCAAGCTTAAAATGAAAATTTAATTACAGTTATAAATACTCTTTAATATACATTTTTGTTTAGCTATATTGCTGTATTTTTGATCCATCAGTTGCAAGAATGGACTAATATAACTAGAATTTTTGAAAAGTGTTTTATTTGAAGGATCGCTACCTAGTATAGACTTTAATATATAATTTCAGCATTTTATATCTTTATAAGGAATGCTTATTCTGTTTAAAAAGATACAGGATAGGACTGA
This sequence comes from Fulmarus glacialis, assembly GCF_000690835.1. Taxonomy (NCBI): domain Eukaryota; kingdom Metazoa; phylum Chordata; class Aves; order Procellariiformes; family Procellariidae; genus Fulmarus; species Fulmarus glacialis. Next base: position 75,930 of record NW_009234209.1, on the reverse strand, counting down.
CTTCATTAAGCGTTTTTTTAAGAATTTGTGTGCAGAATATCTGATTAACTGGGATGTATCTCATTCCTGTTTCCTGACACTTAAAAAGCCTTTCCACCACCTCAGGTTCACTGCTTCCAGAATACAGCAGTACATTAGGAAAATGTAAAACTCTCCTTTCTTACAAACAGCATAAACAGACCTGGTTCCCTTTGAAAAACCTCTAAAATCTTTTTTCCCCTAAATTCTGTCCTGAGACACTCTCTCTCTATCCAAAGTGAGGCTGGTAAAACACACCTGCCATAAGCAGCGATAAGAAACCATAGAGCTTGATATGGAAACCTCACACCCAGTAAGAATATAAGTGGATAAAATTATCCATCACAATCTGAAGGTGAAGTTGTCAAAACCATCTATGTTTTCTAGAGATGCTGGAATATATTACTTAAAATATTAAGTGCTTTAATAGTCTTCAAAACTAGTTTCTCTGTCCCATGTTAACTGTGAGGAGCAACAACTGCAGATAACACAATAACAACAAAAATGAAAAACCTTAAACTGTGGTGAGAGAACACCTGAAAAAATGTAGATGGTACCAACCACCACTTACAAGTATTCATAACTAATAAGCAAATAGAGGAAACAATGCCAAACACATTTACCTCAGTAGTGCAATTTTAGTTTTAAAGACTTCTTCAATCACAAGAAAACAGCTAGTAAGTCACTAATACCTGATATACCTTCATGATATTGACAGTTCCTTCTCCATTCTGGCCTGGGGATCCTTGGCTCTGTAGCAGATTTCTCACTGTCTCCTCCATTCTAGAGAATGAAAATATTTATAAAAGTCAACTGTATAGAAAAAAATTAAGAGTTGCATTCAGTGTTTTTGTTCTTTACAAGAGCCTAATGCATCCATGGCTACCACAAAATTAATATTTAAAGACAATCCTGGCCTTATAATGTTCTCATACTCCATGTTATGAATAACACATTAAGGGCACTCTTTTATCTTTTGAATATGCACAGTAATTAGTTGTATTGTTAAAATCCTACTGGAGCTCAGCTACAAAAATTAAAAACAAATGTGTGCAAAAGACATCACCTTGTCAACAGTGTAACCAAACACCATGATAAAATTACTGTCATTTAGGAACAAAATCAGTCAGATTAAAAAAAAAAACGACTGCTGTATTTCTAGCCAATTGTCAGTTTTGTGCAATTTAGACAGACTGTCAAATACATTACTAGTATTTACTCTCTATGTTACAGGTGCAGCAGTGTGTGCCAGTACATTTGTTTATAGAGGCACAGCTGCTGAACACATTCACCCTTCTCTGCCCTTTCAAAGGGATGTAAAAAGCAAGTGTAGGCTACAATCTGGTACTACCATCTCATGAAAACGTAATCAACTTCAGTTCCATCAGTGAAAGAAGGAAGGTTTGCACTTTCATTTTAAAAGGTGTTAATAGACACCACCAAAAGTTGTCTTTGATCTACATGCATTCATCAAGCATGTTAAAACTGGTAATAATACTAATCCTCCTGAATGGAGGCTGAACAGAATAGAGTTCTGCTCCTTCGCACAACAGGAAGATAACTGAAGCCACCTAGGAAACACTGGTCCCATTCAAGGTAGATCAGAAATTAAACCCATGGGCTTAGGAGATGTCACCGAGGCTGACACAAATAAAGGGTGTGGGGCTACAACTGGTTTCAGCTCTGTGAGTACTGGTAAGAGGAGGAAAGGGATCAAAAGCCAGAGAAGCACTGATGGACACAACAACAAAGATGCTGGGTTTTGCAACAAAAAAAAGCTGAATGCCAATTCCAGCTGAAGGTCCTCATGCTTCTCCCCATTCCCCATCTCCTCATGCAAATTCTCACTCCTGTACAGCTTCAGCTGTGCGGATGCAACAGTTTTTCTCACTCTCACATTTTCTGTTCTTTTCCTTTGAAGCTGTCTCCATCCCTTGATAGAGAGGAAGAACAGCCAGGCTGGAACAGGGGCTGGAAAAGGGAAACTGCTGTAGCATGGGTGTGTGGGTGACACAAAGGCAGGAGAGAGAGAGAAATAACTTAAGCCATATTGCCAGATACACTGTATATTAAAACTGTGACCTTGAAAAAAGAGCCAGTATTCTTAGGCATATCAGACCAGAAACTGCCTGCTCTTGTTTATTTCTACTGTGTTTAGGGAAACATGACTTTTGTGTACCATTCTTTGCAAATGCAATTGAGCAGAAGAATTATTCACAGCATATCAAATGTTTTTTTATTTCTAAGGTAACAATCCAGTGAGACAGCAAATATTAGCTAACTGCTCTGGCCAAAGGCCAATAACATTATCTTTTATATAAGCCTCGTTTCTGTTCTTTCAGTCTTATCAGAATGAATGATATTGGCTAATTTAGCAATAATACGATGTTTTGCTAGCTTTTCTCCTTTCAAGTCAGCCAGCTAGCTACTTTTTGAGAAGCCTACACGAGGTATTCATTCTACTCAGATGAACACTGACATTTTACTTCTTCGTATGATGTTTTTTTGTCATTGATGTGCAGACTTCTATGTTGCCAGAATGCCCACAGAATAGTTGGACCATCTGTTGACCAAATGTGAATAAAAACAAGCCAGCTCTAATCTCTAGTGCAGACAGTGGTGCAGTTTTTCAGTTGCAGATTGGAACCATTTCTGCTCATAGGCTGACCTTAATCAGATGTCTTTTACACAAAAGAATAAATCATTTTAGTTCGTAATACAAATTCCTGTGCAGTCCTCAATGAAAGATTTCATTTCTTAAGATGCTCATAATTTCATTTTTAAATTAATGATGTAATAGGATTCTTAATTATTGTGTTTATATATGAATATACAGTTCCAACTCAAGTCCTCCATGAAGTTCTTACGAATTAATAAACAAGCAAAAATGGGAGAAAGAATAGATTCAACTCTCACTAAAATCAGAGTTTTTCAGTTTAGGCCTAACAGTATTAATGAAAGTGTAGTTTAGTTGCATATTAGTATCATCAGTTAAACAAGCTCAGAAAAATTATGAAGAATTCTTAAATTCAATAGGTCATTTCATCTTCAGTCAAATTCAGACAGTCTATTTTGGACAACAGGCCCATCTTGTCAAACAGCCTTATAGGGACTGGCGAGCACACAGCTTCATGTGGCAATCAGAAACACCTCCCATCAGCACTCAGATTTCTATGCGACAGAATAATCTTTGCAACACGACAAAGAGTTCAGTTAAACACAGTTGAGACTTGTGTTGTTTTGTTGTTTGCAGCTATTATGTAAGTTGTAGAGTTGACAGCGATAAGGCTGAACCACAGGCATAACAGAGACAATGTCTGTGTGGTCATATCACTAGAAAACCAGCACTGAGAGGATCTTACAAGCTTTAGGTACCCATGGAATATCTGAAAAAGGAAAGTGAAAACTAGTTTCTGTCAAACAAGGAGGTGAAATCTGCTTACAGTCAAATTTACTGCAAAGCTCTGATGGCCAGTGCTCTTGCAGTTTAGCATCCGCGGCTTCTTCACTAGCATCCCAGTTGTCCATTTTTAGGAAGGACTGCTTAACCAAACATGGCACAGGATAATAATCGAGACTTGTTTCTTATAAATTACAATCTTTGAAGCATGAATTCATGGCACCTTAATTGAAAAGCGATTGTTATATTATGATCTATAATACTCTCCATAGTGACAGTACATGCCAGAAAGATTTAGTATAAATTCTTTTAAAGCATGCAAGAATGGTTGAGCCTCTATAAATTTAACTTGAAATCCCATGTTTTGCTCCCTGAACAAGGGTTCCAAAGGACACAAAAGGCTATTTCTATACATCAACCTATATTTCTCCCCCTTCTGGTAACCACGAAAGGTTATCTTCTCTTGGTCATGATTCTAGTATCCTAGATGGACCCACTCCAACATCACATCACGAATAGCTATCCCCCACGCGTGTATTCTGCCTGCTTGCGGGCCTATGCTAAAAAACCTGTTTTGCCAAGGATTCTGTGCATCTTATGTAACTATCAAGCTGTTACAATCTGCAAAAACAGTCTCTAAAGCTCACTATTCCCGAGTCTACATTCTTCAATCACTATTTAAGAACATTTATTTTCCCCTTTCCTCAATGTTCTATTTACTGTCTATTCATCTGAAGTATCTCAGTTAATACCATTACATTTTTTGTTATATCTATTATTTGAATAGGAAATTGAAGTTTTCGTAAAACTGAAGTGTTCCTTTCAATTTTTCTTTTTTTAAAAAGCTATTTTCTTTAGGGGAAAAATAAATGAAACCCATGTCTGACAGAAGCTTCTTAAGTTTCTTGACAAAATGTCAGTTTACAGTAGGGAAACAGTCCTCCACCAGTCCTAACCTAAGGATAAATTTCTCAAAGCATTGAACAGAAGAAGAAATAAGGCACTGTGAGACCAGAATCTGTTCATGGAATATAAGAGTTTAAGGAACATAAAATATTAATGCTACTGTGGAAAGCACTGTCAAGATTTCATCTGAAATTTTATCTGCAATTAGGATCACCAGTGTCCAGGAGCGGCTCGTTCAGAGAGAATTTGGTGAAGAGACGGCTCTGAGGTTGTTTAGAGGAATCGAGAGTCTGTGTCATGAGAAGAGACTAAACAACTTACCTTGCTAAACTTAAGAGACCAAGGGCTTACACAGGTATGACTTCCACAAAAGAATTAGTGAGAAAAAGTAAAATGACAAAGAAAACTACATCATCCTAAGGCCAATGATTGACAAAACAAGATGGGAATATTGTGGTTACAAATACAGTTAGGCCAGAATTAGGATGTTTTTAATCATTGAAAAAGTGAGACTCTGAACCAACCAGCCACGTAGAGTAATGGGATGAGAAACCTAAACAGTTTTAAGCCAGAGTTGAGCAGTTTATGAAATTAATTACACAGCAGGGTCAAGAGCCGAGGACTTGAATTTATGATCCACAGGTCCTTGTTCTATTCCTCCTGAAATTAAATCAGTCATTCCTACATTTAAAAAATGTAATTTGTCCTCTGCTGTTGAGAGATTACCAAGAAATCAATCCAACTGCAATGTAGTTATTTATTTTGGCTTTGTTTCTGTGTGTGTTTCCAGGCAAGGGGGCCAGAGGAATCTTTAGAAAGGAGGAAACATCATTCCCTGCCCAGGGAGCAGCACACAGGGCACAGATGCTCAGGCATCCAAGATGGCAGAAGGAAGCTTCCTCTGTATTTTTGCTGCAACTCAAATCTTGTCTGGAAGCCAGGACCTGCCTGCAAGGACCCACTGAGCTGTAGGAGACTTGCTTTTAAGGCTTCTTGATATTATGTTTCTGACAGCTCTGCCGCCTCCATCTCCTGCCGGGCTCCGCTGCTGCAACTTACAGCATGTGCTCGAGTGCAGTTTCATCCAGGCCACACGAGACAGACCCTGCTGGGGTTGACGCATCACTGGAAGGCAGTCAAGTTCCTGACTTTCCTCACAATTTTCTCAGGACCATCACCTTCATAAATGGGCACCTCCTTTGTGATGTCTCCCAGCAATGCTGGGACATGGTCAGAAAACCTGCCAGCTTTGTGCCTCTCCCAGTTCTGTCATTTCAAGTGGACCAAAGCCCTAAGCTATTTTGTTGGGTCCTCCTCAAGAACAGATTTTAAGACCATACAGGAATTAATCTTTCCTCAAATACACTAATGCAAGGAGCCACAGGAGTTCTCTCAGCCCTCCAACTCTGCAGAACCTTCCCCACATATTTCCCACTTCCCTAGAAGGTCTTTCAGACCCTTTTCAGTTAGGTTTATTGATTTCCTTCCTTGAGAGAGGTGTTTCTCACAGTCTGCCACAGTAATTTCACACGTGAAGAAGATTTTCTCTGACCAACCTTCAACTGTGTAGGACATGCCTTTATGTCCTGTCTCACTGCAGAGGAAACCCGTTCTCTTCTCTGGTCCTCTGTAGCATATCCCTTACAAGGGTTCGATCTCCCCAGACCTAAAACAATTCCTCGACAGAGCAAGCTCTCCTTAAAAAAAATCCTTCCCATATATCCTGATCTTTGATTCCCCTTCTAGCATAGAGAATACTCTCTATAGCCCGTGCTCTGTTCAGCTGCGTCCCACACAGCCCTTTTTACGATTCTCCCTCCAAGAGACAGGTAGCACACTGTTGTTCCAGGTCTAGAAGGTGCATGATGGTTTCAACCCCTTCTCCAGCGATCTAATTCCTTCATGATTTCCACAGGCTGGCAGCTACCTTTTGCTGGGTGCTATCACCTTCCCTTTTCATCACCCTCAAGCTGAGGTGACAGTAGTTGGTGGTTATTTCAAATGCGTGTCACAAGAATTCCTTCAACTTGATACTGACTTACAGTCTCACAGAGACGGGTCCAAAGGTTTCTACAGAATCTTACTGTAGCAGTTGAGGTTGTATTTCAGCTTTTTCCATCTCCTCATGCCATGCAGCAAGTGCAGGACTCTTTTTAAAGTCTTAGAGAAAAAAAATCAATAACATATCGTTCTCCATCTTCAGCTTAACTTACTTCTGTGTAATCAAAATTCTCCGGTGGGTATTTTCTTCCAGCTCCTATCTGTGAGACAGTGAAGCTTCCTGTCTCTCTCCCAGGCAGTCTCCGGCTTCAGTCTCTTGACTTCTATTTTTGGTTACAGCCTCCCTGGAGATGTGGCCTAGCTTTCAGCTCCTTGAGCTGTCTGACCCCTCCCTACTGCCTGATCATGGACCAAGGAACAGGTTCCTGTGTGGTTTCTCAGCTCTTTCAGCTCTTGGTTCAGCTGTGAATCAGTCGGCTTTTTCGCCAGCTGGACTTTGGTTGTCTCTTTGGAGACTGCAATCTGTCTGGCTTTGGTGGCAGACTTCTGTGCCTCTGTCCAAGCCTTGCAACTCTCTTTCCAAAGCCACAATTCAGCCAAACAAAAAGCTTCTGTCTGACTCAGCTCCCACATAAATTTGTTTGCTTACTTGTACGTAGTTTTGAACTTCAGGTTTGGGGTTACCTGCATCTCACTTCCCTCACTGCTCCGTTCAAAGCTCTCCAATGGATCAGGTTAGACTTTCTTTTTACAGTGAGTTCCTCAAGCTACCAAAAGGCTTCAAAGTAAACAAACACACACAACTCCCCTTCCTGAACAAATAAAAAATCCAGATTTTAGATTAAACATCAAATCTTTTTAAGGAGGAAAAATATGAAAGTGGCTTTACAAGACATAACAGAAATAAAGACAGCTCATTGAACAACAGTTCCTGTTCACTGCATCCTTGCAGGAGTGTCTTTCCTTCTACCTGGTTTCAATTAAATTAGTAGCTTTCTGAACTGCAGACTCTGCCTACTCCCCTCTGGCCCCAAGGATTTCCATTACCTCTAGATACGGGTGCTTGCTCTCCTCAGCTGTCCCCCTGATCTGCAGGCTCATCTCCAGACTGTGCAGTGACCGGCCAGCCACACCTACAGCCCCGAGACCCTCTGCTCTCCTCCATGAGCCATGGTGATCCCCAGGATGAAGTGGGCCCTCCTTCTTGGGGCTGTGTCCAAGCCCACTGTTCTCAGTGCACCTACTGCAGAGAGCCTGCAGTATGCTGTTAGGCCATTGCTTCAAATGGGTAGGTAGCCAGGAGACAGACACAAGCTTCCCCAAAGAATTCAGATATTGAAAATGGATTTAAAAAAGCAAAGAGAGAAGTGAAAACAGATACGTGATAAACTTAAAAAGAGAACTGACAGATGGGAAATGCTGAGGCTTTGAACCCCAAGGGGTTTTCTCCGCATTTTCAGTTCTGCTTAGGATACGACATTGGTACAGGCCTTATAGCAGTGTGCTGGGCAAAGCCTACAGAATGCACAATATCCATCCTTAATATTTCAGTTGGAAAATAAAGTAATAATATCCTCCATAATAGCAACAGAAAGATACACATATAATGTATAATTTATGTGTATTCTTTCTGTTCATCAGTACAGGTGCTTATCAATCCAGAAATACCAAGGCAAATTCTCCTGCAGCACCATCATGGCCATTTCCCCACCATGGGCTCTGAGCAAGCCAGTTCAACCCTGTGGCATTCGCTAGTGGCCAAATCCAAACTCACAAGTCACGCTCTTTTCACGTACTCATGCTAAACTCTCCTAAAAACATACTCAAAGCATATGCAAACTGTTGCCTGAAGGGCAAGCTATCTAAAGAAGAGTAACACATAAAATAAAGTATCTTGTGCATGAGGAGGGCAACTATTGCAAAGCCGTGCTGGAATGAAACGGGTCTCAAGCTCTATTTACATGAGTGGAGAAGGATCCTTCTTTTGAATGGACAATCTAGTCAGGTGCTCGTCCACTAGACCATACCACCACTTGAAAATTACACAGAATTGAAAGACTGAGCACAACATTTACTTAATTGAACCACTGACCATTGAATCCACTGGAAATTTTCAAGGTATCCTTAAAATAACGTGAGTATGTGCCTTGAACCTCAGATAACTAAGGTAGGATTTTGAAAGACCTTAGCATTGGCATACCACTGCTCCCACACAAGTCTGAATTCTGTTATCACACAATGGCAGACCTGACATTTCTCTGAAACTGCTCTAACTACCATCTGAGCCAGGAAATGTTGGAAATGTTTCCATTGCCTCTTTCAGCCATACAGATTTCACTCATCAAATTTACACCTACAGCAAAAAGTTTCTGAACTGCAATAGAAATCAGTAGTAATGTTTATTTCTGTGTTGACAGGTAGACAAATGCCATATGGACTGTATGGGTGTCTTCCATCACCAGCCCCGTATATAATTTTCTAAGTTACAGGCAAAAAAATAGCCCAAAACTAAGCCTCACAGAAAAGCTTCTCACAGGCAACTGGAAGGATTTTTCAAATGGAAGGACTGTCCCTCCTACAATTCCCCAGTAACATATTTGGAACCTTAGGACAGGAGACATTTTCATTAACTGTAAGTAGATAGAATCAGACACGTACAGAAAGCTAATTCTCTTGTCAGTTTAAACATACGCTCATAAGTTCAAACTCTATTCATGCGGGAGGCACCAGAAATAGTCACAGTGCTTCAGCATAACTAAAAGCAACAGAAAAATTACAGACAACTATACAATCAGACTGCAAATATTTCCAATTTCAAATAATGGGGTTTTAACTTTTTTCCTTGTTTTCTACATTTTAAACAAATATTTGTTTTTCCATATTTGCAAGTATATAGATAGATGGATAGATATATCTACCAGCTCCTCCAAATACACTTAATTTTGCATATAAGCACCCCGATACAGACAAACTACTATTGCTTGAAGTTACTTACAGGAATGTAAAGCCACTCAAAATTAAAAAGCTCCTGTTCCATTCCGAGTTACAGCTTCAAAGGGGTACCACGACCACTTTGACATAGCTACATACATTTCTATGTGTTTTCCATGAATAGCAAAGATGCTATGTGGAGGGAGGCAGCTTTTGGGGGGTTGAAGTAGGTACAAGAGAAATGCAAGATGAAAATGAGTTCTGTCATCAACAAGCATTTGCAGAACCCTCCATAATGCAAACAAACTGTTCTTATGTATTTTCACGCTACAAAGCCCATCACGAAGTTTTCAGGCTTAGACTGCGCAGTGTTGTGGTAGACACCAACCTGTGCTGTCCAGAGTAAGGACAGCAGCTGGAAGAAAGCTAAAAAGAGGAGGGACTTTTTTTTTTTCTTCTGCAGAAATTATCGTGATTTGTTTTCAGCCTCTCTGACTCCCCATTCTTAGGCCATTGGATTCTGGACTCCAATCTTAAGCTCTACATAATATAAAGTTATTTCACTCTCCTCATAGCTCCGCCTCTTTGCAAATCTTACAGGAGTTTTAAGACAGTTCCACTGTTGGGAGCAATACCCTGTGAAGATGGGTGGATATGATTTTCTACAAGTAAAATCCCAACTTCATGGAACCAATAAATAATAGTATTTTCTTGACTATAACATGTTCCACTTTTTTAATTTACACAACGACTGGGAAATACATTGCAAAGTATCGACATTCTCCAATTAGTGAACAACTGCAGTAAAAATCCAAGGATCATCTATCACAAAGGTGAGTTTGTTCTTCTGACAAATCACACTAGGTTTAATTATCATAATGCACCACGTGCTAGTAAACATGGTTATTCTATTAGAAAGATCAGCTATGTGAGGCCTCACCCCAGGATATACTAAGTCCCTGCTCGTAAGAGGTCTGAGGTCCACAGCTTTTGTGCTGTGAATACGCAAGTTAACATAATATACTGTGTTTTCATCTTACAGGTGAACACAGGTGAGGCACAGCAAGGTTAATCAACATGGCCAATACCAGTGATTGTTAAAACCCAGGACGCCAACTCTTCACCCTGATGGGTCTAAGCAGCAGATGACGTGTCCTCTACACATCGTTTTGTTGGTATGACTGTACAAATCTTCAGCTTTTTCCATCAGTGATCTGAGCTCTGTATCTTAAAAAAGATTTCAGTATCTTCAAATAAATCGGCAGTTTTGCTATCTCTTTACTGATATGTTAATGTTTCACACATTTCATATGAATAGCTTATGCTAGTGCTCGCATAACCTTAAACAAACCGTTTGATCTGGAATGAAGCATGGTATCAAAAGCTTTGTTCTGCCTTTTTATCATTCCGACATTTCTGCTCTTCTGCACTAAAACGAAACCTGGAGGATTTGTGGGAGGATATAGAGAGATATTTATACCTCACCATTCTACAATTGTTTAGCATTAAAAAATTGCAAAACACTTAAAATATATAATTCTTCTGATTAAGTGGCTAGTGAGCATGCATATTATTGCTGTACAGAAAGATATATAATTCTTTTGATTAAGTGACTACTAAGTATACATAACATTAAAGTTGTTCAGAAAGTTTCATTATATCGAACACCACACAACATGTCCTGATGCCTTCAGAGGCAAAGACTGTAAAATTTATTAAATTCTTGCATTCTTTTTCCCTTAAAATGTTATTTGTAAATTTAATGCCTTTAAAAAACTAATTACTAATGGAGCTAATGGGACTCTAAATAAATAAACATTCAAGAAACCACTCCTGGTTTCGTTCAATAACCTAAATCTTACATCAAAAATCAAATTCACAAGATAGCACCAGCCAATTGCAAAGGCCCAAAGGCCAAACTCCTGCAAATGTAACTACACAGGACTCAAGTATGACAGGAAAGTTTCCCACTTTGAACTTGGATACTCCCAAACTGGGTCACCTCTGACGTTCACAAATACAAAGAACAGCAAGAATCAAGTGAACAGCAAGAAACGACGACTCTGGTTCCCAACCATGAGATTCGCTTAAAAGTACTTTTAAAGACAACACGAAGTCTTAATAAATATAATTTCTTTTGACTTTCTGGACTTCAGCCTTTCCAAATTTCAGCTCATAAAGACTACAATAAGAAAAGAAAAAAATTGAGATTTTCAATTCAGCTGTGACTTCCTCAAAGCCTCTACATGGAAAATCAGCAAAGATGGATGAAATGCGTAGGAATATTCCACGGGATGTCTGTGCTACAAATAATATGATAATATTTTAATTCCTAACGGGGATAATGTGCTGCTGTAGATATATCTAGAATTTGTCTTTCTTTTTTTCTCCTCAGCAGAGAGCTTGCTTTGGACGTTCAGACAGACATTCACAAACAGAGGGTATGAGACAGTTCTTGGCTGATCAGCTATGATCAAATGTTTTTTTCCTGTAAACTTCATAAACAGGTGATGCCCTGATGCCCTCTCTGTGTGACTGGGACTTCTCACACAACAAACCCTCCACATTACCCTCCAAATTATCAACTTACGGAATGAAAAATATATAAATAACATGCCTCCATGTGTTTTTCCCCAAAGTAGATCAGGAATGACTGCCAGGATAGTGAATGCCAAGTTTCTTCTCCTGAGTCTGAAGAATACCTCCTTCTGTGCGAGTTTCCTGCAGCACTGCCTTCGAACAACACAGTTCCCTATTCTAATTCTGCCCTGCTCAAAAGGAGTTTACCCTTCTGGAGGACAGATTCAGACAGCAATACATATCTACTACCCAAGAAACCTAAGATATAGAAGCAGTTACTCTTCCAGTCTTAAATTTCAGGTGGTTAGAAAACAACCACAAAAACAAGTCATGTCGGAGATAGAAGAATGAAAGCTTACTGGTTGTAGATTTCCAAACCCTAGCAACATAGCAAAATGGCCTAAACAAGTAATATATGGTTAGAATAACGGTCTCCAAGGGCTTAATTACCTGTATTATTAGGTAGGGGTAGTCTCTCCAAAATTATATTGACAGCTCTTCTACAAACAAGCAGTTGATAATGAGGCAATAAAAATACATGACAATGCATACGGAAGAGGGCTGGAATAGCATCACATACAGCATCATCAGCTTTGATGCCAACAAACAAGAAGGGCTGAATTAAACTATTTGTGAACTGGTCACAAAAAACCCAAGAAGGACCTAGATATATTTTGTCATTAATAACTTCTAATGTTTTCCCTTTCTGTATGTGTGCAAGCCTAACAAAAGCAAAAGAAGGTAAGAAAAAGAAGGGAAGAAGAAGAATATCAAGGTGCAAATGAGATGAAAGAAGAAAGAAAGAACAGCTGCATTAAAGAAAAAAGAAAAGAAAAAGGCAGGGACACTTTCATGCCTCTATGTTAAGCGCCATAAAGCACTCCTCTTATCTTTCCAAACACATTACTTTGTCACAGCCATTATCCATTGTGTGAAGTAACAACAGGAAAAAACCACACCAGAATGCTCAGGCTTAAAATACCAAATTCGTCACTATTGAGGCCCATCTCTTTAAATTGCATTATCTTGGAGACGAGCTGAATAAAAGCAGGGGGAAGTTTCTGTATGTAGGATTTGCACTGAAATATACAGAAAGAACACCGGCTTTTTGCTGCATCTATGTGCTTCCACTACTGCCTGCTCCCATTTTCCCCTTGCTGAAGTCATGCAGAATGTTGCCCCTGTATCGACACCATGTTTGAAATCTCTCTCACCTCTTAGGTTCAGGAGGTAAGTTGTATGATGCCAGATATCCGGTGAGAAGAGTAAAGAACACTTTAGAGGGATGGCCAGCTATCAACATGGAAAACAAAAGGAATAGAGGGGAGAGTAAAGGACTCTGGAAAAGCATATCCCATTACTTCGGCCCACAAAGTAGAGCAACTGGACAAAGTAAGAGTTGTATTAGGAGAAGAGAGAAGAAGGAAATACAAACAGAGAAGGAAAGCAGAGGAAAACATTTTGAGAAAGCATCTTAAGGAGAGAATGGAGTGGAAGAGAACAGCACAAGACATGGGGACCAGAAATAAAGGCAACAGTAGCATAAAAGATGTAAGAGAACTTTGAGGAGAAGAAAAAAGGACATGAAAATGTAAGAAAGATGTAAGAAAACAGAAAAAGAATAAAGTGGAACAGCATCAAAAAAGGTAAGCATAAAGAGAAGAGAAGTGAAAGGACACCTAGACATTTCTAAGGTGCAAATGTTTATTGTAATTATTTGTAATGTGTCGGTATTTCTTTTGCAAAAACAGGAGAGCTATTAGCTAGCAGAAGATCATTTAAGATCATTATTTACAGAAGATCATTTAAGATCATTATTTACAGAAGATCAGTTAAGAAGGGTTTCGAGAAGGATTTTTAGTCTAACTATAGCCCTAAATGGAGAATCACAACATCACTCCCTCCTCCCCATTCAAGCACTCATTCTTTAATCATCTATCTTCAGCACAGCACGGGATACATTTTCAAACTGCTCTGCAGGATTTTAGCCACGCGGCTCCCATTGTGTTTAATGGGAATCCTGTGGACAGAGCTCTGTATGAGGCTTTCAAAATGTACTCCAAAAATCTCTAAATAATGCACTAGTTGAACACTACCCTCTTACTTCTCATAGGACATGACTAAACTGAAACAAAGGTTAGGTCATTTATAAAAGTAATATTTATTGGGAAGCTCATCTGTGTTTCCTATAGGGATATTTTTCCTCTGTAAAAATATTTCACATGACTATTTAGGATTTACTTTTTCCACAGTATCTAAAACAGAGAACAAAACCAACTCAAACCACATTTGCTTCAGAAAGGAAGATCCAGCAGTTAACACTTCAGCCTGAGATTCAAGCATCCCGTCTTCAAGACTTCGCACTGTCATGGGATACCTTTGTGGCTTTGTTTCAGATTTTCCTCTGAAAATTGATTTAACAGTTTCTATTTCATAACAGCTTTATGATGATAATAAATACCAGTGAAGCTTTAACCAAAGATTCATCAGATACGAGAAAATGCTCCAATATTAACTCCCTCTCTCCCTTCAAGAGGAGGGCTGTTTCTGTGATCAAGTCTGAGACAACATGGAAGTTTTGAGAAATGTAAATCCTTGCCGTCCATTCTCTATAAAGAAAAGACCTTTGTTTCTATGCTTTCACCTTTCAGAAGCAGCATTCAGAATAAATACATGAAGATGCAATTTCAATCAGTTTTCATGCACCCAAACAGTAGATCATATTCCATCATCCTTTGGAATATGAACCAAATAGGCTCAGCTATATAAAAAGCTTCAGGGATTTCAATTTCAGGGGACAGATCCTCAACATGCTCAACCTGTGCAAAGTAGAACAGCATTACTGCAGAGAAAAGAAGGCTGGTACATTCACTAGGCAAAAGTTTAGCCAAGGAACAGCAAACATAACATACAGAGCCTACATTTCTGGCTTTAGAAATGAACATTAGATGTAATATTAACATCAACAGTTTACTACAAACTGTTACCTTATCCATGCAGTTTGTGCTACCGTAAAGGTGGAAGATCACTTTAGGAATACGTACATTTATTTTAAGATATCTCAGAGAATTGGGCTTGGCAAATAGAATTCTTCAGTTATGAACTAGTTAAGCACTTTTTTCCTGGAATTACAGAACAGATACTGGACATAAAGGTCTACTATGAAAACCTTGGGAAATACTTGCATTTTGCAAGATTCTGAGTTTATGTCAGTGGAATGCAGAAAAATTAGATGACTGGAAACTACTGTGTCTACCAGCTTCAAACTGTACCAGCATGAATTATTGCAAAATTGAGTAACTTTGGGCAGAAGTCATTCCATTGAATTTAACAGTTCATTTCATAGAATCAGGGCCTTTGTGACTTAAGTGAACAGACAGCATGTATTTTAGCTAATCTGGTGGAAACAAAGCCTCACAAGCCTGCCTTACTAAGAAATAATTTAGTAGTTCTCCTGAGGGACTTTTTTTCCCCTCTAAGCAAGAATCAACACAAAGAAAAAGATCCTCTTGAATCCTTAATTAAATATTATAAAAAGTTGAAAGAAAACAATCATTATCTTATAATACACCATTACAATGCAGGAGACCGATTTCTGAAAAACCAATTTAGATATCCATGTCCAGGAGGGGAAAAGGGCAATAACAACAAAAAAAGCCAGAACGATACATGAGAGAGGCTGGGTTGGACATGCAGGGAATGCAGGGTAAGTGCTGAACAGCAGCATCTCACAGTACCAAAGCTTTAGAAATTCCATCTGTTCTTCAGAAAGAAAGGACAGTTTACCTTCATCATGAGCAAAAACGCTACACAGGGCAGGAAATCTTGTGCATGACAGGGGATTCTATCAATGTGAGAAGAAGCTATGTCAGGTTCTTTTATATCTATAGCTGGGCAGGGGAAAAGGCAGGACTCTTAGCCAGTTATACAAACGCAATATAACCTGTGGGTATAGGAGACATCTAAGATTCCTGCTTGCTTGGTTACGAAGTTAAGCTAAGTTTTATGACACAATCACAATAATTCACTCAGGTTTTAATGTTGTGTGGTTATAAGGAAAAAAGATCATGTTTCTTACAGATGTGACCCAGAGAGGCCAAGTCAGCACTGTGCCCTCCTGCTGCCACAGACAAGCTGGGCAGAGGTGCTCAGGGTGTGCTCTGGCTAACAGAAACCAGCACGGGCCAAACCTCCCACTATGGGGCTGCAGGTACTTTGGAAAACATAGTTCTTGCCAGCCTAGTTAGCTTTAGATAGACGACTGGCAATAGGAGGCAGAAGAAAGAATAAAGCAAGAGGGCAAAAATCGTATCTCTGCTAAAAAATTGCAGCCGGACCAGACACTGTTTTTGCTTATAGTGTAGATCTATCTGCTGGTTACCTTTACAGCAAAGAAAATCCTACTTGACACAAACGCAAGCAACGTCATCTTGCAGAAAATCTAATACTGGGATTGACTGTAAAATGAAACTAAAATGAAACTGAATAATTTTAGATCATCCATGTTCGCTTTATTTTTAAAATAACTGCTATAATAGTAATTTGTAAAATGTCCTTATTTGCCTGTTTTATTAGTGTCTTCTAAACAGCATTTTTATTTCAAGATTATTATAAAATAAAGATGCTGACAGTATTTTTATTAGCACAGTGCTAGCACAGTATTTTTATACCTTTGTTAAGCTCATTGCTAATGATTCATTTCAAAGTAATTTCAGATTACTAAAGGAAGTGTAATAGATTTCCTTAATCGTCATCATCCTAAGCTCTCATTCGCTGTTCATGCCACTAAGCACATTGTATGTTTTGAGAAATCGCTTGGCCTGCAAATGGCATAAACTAAACCTGCTAAAAAAATAAACTTAGAAATCCAACAATATTTGGAATTGCTGAAGGAATATGGTAACTCATTTTGCAATAAAGGCCACATTCTTCTGTAAAACACAGGCTTTTTTGTTTTGATATTTACACTGATGCACCTCCAAATGGAAAATAGTCTAGTGAGAGGAAGAGAGACAAATTGTATCTGGTGGGGTGATCACTTCCAGTTTTGACTCCTAACACTGTTTGCTAAAGAAAAATCTTTTAAAATTTGAGCAAATACATCTTGATTTTATAGATTATATCCACACCTCTTTGAGTAAGTGGAAAGCTTCTGGATTTTAAACTCATTTGGGAACAAATCTTTCAATCTATCACTGATGAGAAATTACAGAGAGAGAAAAAAGCTATTGTGAACTTAAAATGTAAGCAATCATCTACTCATTTTATTATTGACTATTATTTATTATTTATCAGAGGCTGCTGTTTTTAAGAGAATTGTTTTAAGGACCTGCTTACAAACAATATAAATACGAATACAAACTGGAGGAACCTGAGTGTTAACAAGGATTAAGGGCTGAAAAATGGTTAATATGCCTAAAAGATTGTGTATTATCAGTAGATCTAAATGACGAATGTACACCTTGTACAAATGTGCCTTGTATTGAACAACAGTTTTCAACTGTGAATATAAAAATCATGTATTCCTATATTCTGTAGATCTGATGATATAAAGATATCCAACATTCCTTTACTGTTATAACTTAATTCACTATTATAATCACACAGTTAAAAAGTCAAACATAATTTTGAGTTGTTCTAGGTGCCAAGAGCTAATGTTAGGAATCTGTGCTTGAACAGTATCTTACACTTATACGAATATCCGCCCGTTACAAAAGTTTTTCAAAACTAGCAAGTGGGCTGTATATGCTGTCTTTTCTGAGCCTACTTTAAACAGGCATAGGTTTCACAGCAATAAACTTCTATCTTGGGAAACCAAGGACATTTTAGCAAGCCTTGTGTTGGGCAACCTAGAAACAAGACATCCAAAATCATTCAGCACTTACACACTGGGTTTTGTCCTAAAAGCTTTCACATTTTTGGTAAAAATAAAAGGCACAGGAAAAGTTAGGTAACTTGCCTAGAGTCAGTCAGCCAGAAGGGTTCAAATTTCCTTTCAGATTTCAGTGACAGCAATATCTGGCTGGGTTAATAATTTAGTCAAGAACAAAACCCAGCAGTCCAGCTTAGTCCTTTATTCCCAAACCACACCAACTATACTTTGTCTCCTATTTTCTTTAATAATGGAAAGGCATTCTTTTACATGTTAGTCCTTTATGTAGACACAATATGAACTCTCTGGTTTGGTTTAATCTTTGCTCTGTAATCCCAATATTTAAAGAGTAATGCAAAGGTGAATTATAAGATATTTTTGTCTAAACATTAAATCTTTTCTGTGACTTTCCCTAGCATATGAACAGCACATGCAGAACAGAACGGAAACAGAAATAATAAACAAGTAAGAGTTAATTATTTGTACTGTTTCAGCACAGCTACAGATACAATCACAGTACGAGAGAAACGTACATTAAGCATTACAGGGAAGCTGATTAACAAAAGAGCAGGTTTATTCTAAAGTTTGGGGAATTTTTTTACCAATTAAATTTGCAAGTAAGTGTGACAATGATAATAAAGTCAGATGCGTGCATGACTGGCTATTTACCAAGTTGACTAAGATTTACCTCTGTCAGAGCAACCAGCCAGTCATTACACAGAGGAAGGAAAAGCTATTGATGGATACGAGCTGCACCAATGAGATTTAACTGCACCAATGAGAATATTCACAGACCTATTTTACTTGTCATACTCAACATTTAACATGTATGCCTGAATATTACTCCTGAGAGAGTGTTTTCAGTTGAAAAAACATTCAGATTCCATGAAGGACAGCAATATAAAACCAAGACAGGCAGGTGATATCTACCAAAATACCCTGTAAGGGTGTCTGGTCTTCAACACTAAGTCAGACAGATAGTGTCACTCCTTACATTGAGCTACTCGTGGTGTCTAACTTAGATACAAATTCAGAGCACTTAAAACCTGTGCAGGTCTCTACATTGCTGCTAGATTACTGCAAACAACAGTCCAAGCATCAGCACCGGATGTGTAACGTCAGTGGTGTAAGCACCTTCCCTCTCCACTCCTCAGCAATGCCAGATAGAGTCATCACCGGCGTGACTGGGCTTCACATGCTTTAGATAACCCTGGTGCCGTCCCTACAAAACACAACTGGATTAAGAAAGCAGTTGGCATCATGAGGCTCCTCACCAAACGAGATTTTTCAAAGGCAGCATTATTTACAGCAGGTCAGAACCATAAGGCAGGCTCATGGCTTACAGTCAGTGGAGAATAAGACACCCCACTACCCAGCAAGGTATGAAACAGCCTGTGTCAGAGCTTTAGAAAAATAAATCAAAAACTCACGAGGACATAAGGTGATAAATTGTGTAGATGGCACCTAGCAGGAAAAAACCTTTGAATTCAGTTAAAATTTTACAGGATTACCACATACAAACAGGCAATCTGAAAGCCTCTTCTGTTCAAAGAGTCAGAACCGCAGCTTACACATCCCTCTCCAACAGGTACTTAAGGAAGAACAAGGAGAAATCCTGACTTAAAATTTGCTTTGATACTAGCAAAGTGCTCAGATAGGATTTTCATATAAATTCCAGCAGAATGCCAAGTACTTAGTTCCTTAACAGAAACAGTTCAGAGAAGTGATGCAAACTTACTTAGATTCATCACACTTAAATAGGATTTTGGGGAAACTTCAGAAGTGGAAGGAAAACTGAACCAGCTCACCTAACACAAATCAGTGTGTGTGAGTCCCTTTTCTAGTAATGCTCAAGAGGAAAGTATCATCTACAGCATCCATATACGTTAATGCAGAACCACCAACTATAATCATTTTGGGAAAGAAAAAAGTATCATCTCCTTTTGAACTGGGCTTTGAAAACTTATATTCAGTATAGATCTAGGATAATGAATATTTTATGACATAATATTGTGCTGGATTAAAAACACTATCTTTTTAAACATATGGAAAAAAAAAGTTTCATTTTTTAACAATTAAAAAGATATTTAATTTGCCAGTAGAAATGAATAGGTTACCCTCAGAGTCTAAACATACAAAAACATTGGGAATCCATACATAAAACCTGTTTTTAAAAAAACATTATTATCCATGCTATATGAATGTGTAGTAATACATAAATGTGAGAGTACTGTAAATGTGAAAGGCTGATTTTGAAGAAAAGTATTTTTAAAATGGCAATCTATTCAAGTTATGGAAGTTGAACTTAAACTTTGCTGAAGAACAGCCAGTTCCAACTGCTAATTATTTCTAAAATAGCATGGGAAAAAATTTATCGATATCTATTTTTTCACTCATGTTTACTTTGGGATGCAAAATTTTGCTTGAGGTTTTCAAGCCATGTAGACTGCACAGATTATACTGAATTACAACACTAATGCTTTATTAAAACTCACAAGTATACATACTAATGAATAGTCACCTCATAATAAAATTTATATATTTCTGCCCACACATTGCGTAAAATTAAGATAAAATGCCACATATATAAACGAATGACAGCTAAAGTTTTATGAACTATAAACACAAGGTCAGTAGCGCTTCACTTCTGCAAGATAAATTTGACATTTGGACAGCACTATGAATCACAGCCAGAAATGCAATGACCAGGGAATATAAGCTGCCTATTAAAAAAATAAACAAAAAATACAGCAAATCACTCTCACATGGACTTCTCAAAACATTGTACCACCAAAAGCTAATGCTTCTTTCAGCTACTGCTGAAATTGCACCATCCTCAAAAGAATGAGGAAATCATCTTCTGAGGCAAGGTCTTTTAATACAATTTTCAATACCACTTGTATATAGACTTCTTATATGATCTAGTCATACAAACAAACAAGACTTCGCTTTAACCTAGTGGTGCCCATTTTTGTCGCTTTCCTTTTTTCAGGAGGTATCTGTGCTCAACACCATAAGAAGGCATGCCTTCCTGTGGCAGTATATAACAATTCTGCCATATATTGTATGTATAAATATTGACAGGAAAATACATTCAGAAAAATGTTTATTTAAAGTGTTGTTGTACTTTAAATAAGAAGACATGCACATTAAAAGTGGATTTAATTACAATTAACATTTAGTTTTTTGTTTGAGTTATTTTGGTGAGTGTGCCTGTATTTAGGTCTTTGTATTTCATGATGCAGCAGAAATGACAGACAGACGAAGCCACTCATGTATGTTTTTAAAATAATTGCCTAATTCAGGCCATCTCCTAGAACACAAGTCTTAGTGGAGTTGAAAACAGGCCCTCAACTTTCTTCAGTGAGAAAAAGTTCAAAGCTAGAGTTGGATGATTGAATAGCTAGATTCACACAGTGACTACTGGAAAAAAAGACAACATTCACCAATATACAGCATCTGCAATGTTAAAGATCTGCCTTACTCTATATTTGTGAAAGACACAGAGGTGAGGCAAGATACTACATGGTTCAGGTTTTGTGGCATTTGAGCAGTGTTAGGAAATGCTGGATCTTTTTTTTTTTTAGAGAAGAATCTTTTAACTCTACCTTTGCTACTTTAGAGTTTCATTGTCATTTTGACTGAATGGTATTTACAGCATTACATGTGCACATTACCAATCTGGCTCCAGGGCTTCCTTCTTGGTGCCCTATTTTTAAATCTCTACAGAAAGGACAGGCAGATTTAATTTACTCAAATCCTGAGCTACCCTGAATTTTCAGATGAACTTAATGTTTAATTAAAGGAAAAAATGGCAAAGAAGAAAGAATTCCCATGAATATAATTTTTTAAATTCTGCTGGACAGTTTTCCTTAAATATTTTGACTGCTTTTATTTCTACAGTTAAGAAAATGGTATCTCAGAGAATTAGTGTTACTTTAAGAACTTATGATTGCACTTTCTTTTTATCTAAGAGTTACTGACTGAATATATCCACCACTATAAAAGTGAGCTTGGGGATCTTAATGCAATATTTTTCTAACTTCTGAACTAGATAATACATGCATACTTTACTTAGGAACACTTAATAAAAATCTATTAATAAACTTCAATAACACATCCTCCAGGAGATGCTCTGACAGCCTATTCTGCATTATCCTAAAGATTCACTTTGATTATCACTTTGCTGAGGAATGTATTATTATGGGTCCAGTCCAATGAACAGTGGAGTACAAATTTTCAAAGTTTACACATTCACACCAATTTAACCAACAATTCACACCAGTTTAACAGTAATTTACAACTTTTTCTTTTTAAACAGAGAACCTTCTTTTATTGCTGACTTTTTTTGTTCTATACATACCATTATGAATGGAAACACTCAGATATTACCCATAAGGAGCACCGCAGAAGTGATGACCAATACATAAACACTCTAGGAGGCTGCTACCTTCTCTTCTATGTTCAGCTTTCACTTGTATAAGCAAATATTTATTTATTGAATGTTAAGAAAAAAAAATTACTGAAAATGTTTTAAGAGCTTGAATAGAAGAGAAAAAACTGCCCCACTTTTGGCCCATCCCAGCCTGCAGTCACAGGGTGTTATCCAACCTTCCCCAAGCCCACTGCACATAACCATCCTTAGAAAAGGATAAATGGGAGCCAGAATCAAGTGGATATTGTGAAAAGTATGATAAAAGATGATGTTAGCACTCCAGAAATACTTCCAATGTCATTAACTCTTCAAAACTGACAATTAACAGAGATATAACTTCTACAAACTGCAAGAAGCTTTAAAATTATTGAAACCTTTTGTATCTACCCTCCTTGTGGGGAATATAATCAAATAAATTCAGCTGTAATTACATGGGACTCAGATTCAATTTAATTTTAATTATTTGAAATGTGTACACACTCCAGGAAAACCTCATTAAGATGGCTCAGCCAGTTTGTTTTCAAATGGGACCGGTAAGTCAACATTTACGATTATCCATCACAACAGCCATCCATTCACTCTAATGGTTCAGATTAATCAGTTATTACAGTTAATTCAAATCAGTAAGTAATAATGAATAAAATTGTTCTCCAGTTGTGTAAGGAAGATCTGATCTTCCAAACAAGAGAAAAACACTGCTGGAAATTTCTGTTTCCCTTGCTGCCTCCTACTTTTCATTTAGGATGGCACATTATGTTCTGGGGATGCTATCCCCACTGTTTTCCTCAAACAAAACGGACTTCAAGTGCTTTGGATTCCTACTAGAAGGAGAGTATTGCAATAAAGAAGAAAAAGACATTTTTACCTTAACTTCAATGGCAATAGGTTGATTTTAGTATACTGCCTATCTGCAATACATTAAACAGCAATTCTATTTTGCCCTAAGCAGGACTACCATCAAATGTTGTTCAGAAAAAAATCTTTCATGCACGGCTGTTACATTTTTCCTTTTGTCCCCTTCCATGTCTCCCTCTCCCCACTTTAAATACTCCATTTCTCTCTTTCTCTGAGTAATTCTTGGAACACAAGACTCAACTGCTGCAGAACAAACAGCAAGTGTTTGTGACACATTACTGTGATTAAGGGAAATTTTTGAGCAGTGAAATAGATTTTTCTTTTAATCTTGGCATCTGAAGAGGCAAAACATGCTTCTTTTCCCACCACCTTGGATATTTTTGTAACATCAAAATCATTAGCATATTAAATCTGCTGGTTTGGTGACAACAAATGTAACAAGACCTCAGGCATGAAGAGGAGCCCATTGTACAAAAGCACTCTCTGAAGTCAGCCAAAGCTAAATTCTGGGGTTCTTTTTTTTCAGCAGTAGGTCAGTACATAGCTCTTTCCAGTCCAAGTAAACAACTGAAAAAGAAATCAGCAATATCTGAAAACTTCATTTGAAATCCGTATTTAAAACATACTGTTAGTAAACCCAAGCCTTTTTTTCACAGGATCCCTCTCTCAGAAATATCACCAATCATACTGTCCAAGTATTATGCTTTCCTACATTAATCGCAACAGACACTTCCAAAAAATTATTCATATATTCATTTCCCCAATTATAATGAAATTTTGTTCTAAAAAAAAAAAAAAGTAGTTATTTTATTCTCAGACTAAAATTCACATAGCGTTAAGATGTGTAGTGGTTTTGGCTGGGATAGAGTTAATTTTTTCCATAGTAGCTAGGATGGCGCTGTGTTTTGCATTTGTGCTGAAAACAGCGTTGATAACACAGGGATGTTTTCGTTACTGCTGAGCAGTGCTTACACACAGTCAAGGCCTTTTCTGCTTCTCACCCCACCCCACCAGAGAGGAGGCTGGGGGGGGGGCACAAGCTGGAAGGGGACACAGCCGGGACAGCTGACCCCAACTGACCAAAGGGATATCCCATACCATATGACGTCATGCTCAGCATATAAAGCTGGGGGAAGAAGAAGGAAGGGGGGGACGTTCGGAGTGATGGCGTTTGTCTTCCCAAGTCACCGTTATGCATGATG
>NW_009234209.1:37283-51639 GCF_000690835.1 Fulmarus glacialis | reverse complement strand
TTTGGCTTTACCTATTAAACTGTCTTTATCTCAACCCACAAGTTTTCTCACTTTTACCCTTCCGATTCTCTCCCCCATCCCACCAGGGTGGAGTGAAAGAGCGGCTGTGTGGGGCTTAGTTGCCGGCTGGGGTTAAACCGTGACAAGATGAAACAATCATAGGACACTCTTATTAGTTGGTCATTAGCTTCTCCAAACCATCAACATCGAAATGCTGTATAACCCACTCCCTAGATCTCATTTTGGCCAGTTCTTGTATGGAAGCTCTCAGCTCATTTTTCTATCCCCAATTTTCACTTTTTATTAATAGAGTCATTGGCTGGGAGCCATTACAAAAGTTCTTTTTTTGCCATTCCCTGCAAAGTGTCAGGGAGGTAATTTAGTTTCTGCAAGAGTAGCTGCCCTGAATGGAAACGATGCTGGTAACAGGTGACGAAACTGTGGAGGGTCTGACTGAGTTCAGTGGAACGCAACCAGATTTAGGTTGACGTTTTGGGTGATGTAACTTTACTACCAAGGCAAGTATCTTGCAATAGCAGTAATTTCTATTTAAAAGAAGAGGAAAGGAATATGAGTTTATGTCTTTCAACTTACAAGAATCAAAAAAAGTATTTTAGAAAGGCAAAATAGTTACAGCAATTTTTCCACTGCTTATACATATAAATTCAAAGATTGCATCTTCCCCAATGACATGGGGAGTTATGACAAACAATAACAGACTGTAAGTTCAATAAATGTTCACACATCTGCATCACTGCTACCCATGAAAATTTGGTAATACTGTTAGTTTACATACTGCAAAGTAGGAACACAATACCTTTAATTTTGTTCCATGACTAAGTGTGCCCAAGTAATGTTTTTGTGAAGCACTAACATTACCCCACAGTAACGAATTGTTAGAAAATAAATAGATGTTAACCAAGTACTTGAACTAAATATACTGTAACATATACAGTTAATAAGGTTCAGTGGTTAAGCAAGAATACTTATCTCTTCACTGCACCTATCATCTCTTGTTACTATTCATGTCATTATTTAGCCATAGGTCACTCAAATTCATTTTCCCAGGGTAATATTATAACCTTGCAGGTATTTGAAGAAGGCATAATAAAACAAAAAGGTTAATTGTGCATTCTGTCAGGACCATGTGGCATCAGGCCATGACCATCATTTGCCTGGTAAATCTTACCTCGTTTTTTTTTGCTATTTAAATTCTCCCTGGCTGAATGACAATTTTTCATTGTCTAAGCCGCCTAAACGGTAGGTTTCAAAATAAAGTTTCAGATTCTTTTGCTTATACCTTGGTTAAAGTTTCTAAAATCCCTATTTTTGGCAATGCTTAGTATACTCTTACAGGTCTCTCACCTCCTAATTATTTAATATTATTTGCTTTTGTAGTTTAAATATATTATGAGACTAGTATCCTTAGCACATGGCTACAAGTGAAGGCATAAACCAACTGAATAATACATACATAACAAATTATTTTCCTTGCTATCAGCAATCAAGACTCAATGAGGTTTGTGCACAAGATAAAGAAGGTTGAAACATTAAGCACTGTAGCAAATTTTTATTCTTTTGGCCAAATTCAACTCATAGAGGAGAAAGCCCAGCCATGCCAAGGATAATTTAGGACTTCATCACTAAGATCACTGCGAGTTGGATCCATAAGCGAGCTTGTGCATCTGAGACAGAGAGTTGAGTCTTGAGGAATCAGAACGGAGGAGAGCAGCACTAGAGTCACTGAAGAGCACCAGATGTGGTGCGCGCACTTGAGTATAGCTATTGCTTATGCCAAGAACTGAAACTGTCTTAAAACATAGTCACAATAACCATATTTTGTGGGGAGAGAAAGGTGATGTTGACCTTTTGTGTTACAGCTCTGGTGTTAGAACACACATTCAACAACAGGCCACAGCCAGCGTGAAGAACGGCATGAAGGGTCTCTAAGTTAATGGTTGGGACACTCACTTAAGAGACATGCGGGCAATTTTTATCCAGTGACTGCATAGTTATATAGATCCATGTAAAATGAACTAAGTCCAGAAGGAGCCCAGCTTTAGGGGAAAAGAGGAGAATATTTCCATGAGGAGCCCATCCATGTGCCAGTTAGGGGACACCCTCCTGAAAGCCAGGATAAAGCAGCTAGACTCCCTCAGTCTAAGCCGTGCGTAGATACTATGTCTTCTGATTCTGGCTCAAGTGCTGCAGAAGCAGTCAGAAGAGAGGACCCCCTCCACCATCATTTCTTCTTCCAACCAGTTTAAAGACAAATTCCGAGCAGTTCGCCTGTAGCACTGGTTTACGTCCATGAGCTCTATGAAGGGATATAGTCTTTCCCTCTGCTCTAGCTGGTTTCTCACTCAGCATGAAGGCTTTATGAATCACCCTTCAGAAGCACCTTTCTCTGTGCATTATAAAGGGAACCTGAGCACCTAATTTTGGCTTTTTTATTCCCTTTGCAGGTATGTTTTTATTTCACTTGAAAGTCCTTTACTTTTTCATATTATATTCCAATTATACAACAGACAGACAAAGCCCAGAGAAAGTGGAACTAATTCGTGCCTGTGTTCCTTAAAGACAGCAAACGCTTTCTTACTCCATTTAATATGATACTGTGTGTACAGGAGCAGCCAGGCAAGGATATTAATATTATCACTCTATTCCAGTAATTAATAGCAACTCCCCTCATAGCTCTGATAAGCTAGGAAACACATTTCATTTCTTGTCCTTTCCTGCTTGTGAAATACTAATGGAAGAGAAATAGGTACAAGACTCTTGCAGTGACCTTGTATTAGGACTGCAACTCCTTTAAACTAACTCAGAATCAGTATGGAGCCATTACGAGTCTCCAGCAGTAAATGGCATGGGACACCCTCTAAAAAATTAGAGACCGTGCAGCTCAATGAGGCATTTCAATTCTATCACAACACATTATTAATGCCAATTATAGCATGAAAGATGCTAATACAAGGTACTTCGGAGACTAAGCAAAACACCGATAATTTTGAAGATAAGGTTTGTCTTAGTTACCAGTTTCCCCTTCCAAGCAGAGATTTACCTGTTGAAATTTTGCAGCCTGCTTCTTTCTCTGTCACTTTCATAGCTACCTAGAGCTGTAGAAATGGAAAGCTAGGTACAAGCTTCCCTCTCCAGAGGGAAGAAATAACTAATAAATAGGATAAAGTCTTAACATTACTGTTGTAGCCGTATTTTCTGCGGTAATGTCCATAAAATTTCCTCTTCTCCTCTTTATAGAAAACACACATCCATGTGTAGCTTGGGGAGGGGTGTGGAACAGACGAGACAGACATTGTCTCAGTTACATTTCTTCATTGAGTCATGCTTAAGACACTGCTGGCTGGAGAGCTACTAATGTAGTTTCATAAACCAGAAAGACAGTATATGTTGAAAGCAAGGTATATCTATGAGAGCAAAAAGCATAAAACTCTCTTTAGACCCTGACAAAGCTTATAGAAAGAAATATACTTGTCAAATGCTAGACCTTAAGATCCTCAGAAGATAGTACATGAAATTTTGGGGTATTTCAAGAAAACTGTCATTGGACCAATACACATGGAAGTCATATAATAAAGTAACAACCATGTTCAGTAGTAAAAACAAGTTAATAAAGAAGCAGAATTTTGTTTTATGCTTCCATAAAGCATATTACTATTACTAAACAACATCATATGAAATGATGAGTTTAAAATTGAAGTTCTCCCAGGAGTGTATTTTTAAGATTTTTTTTTTTTTTTTATTAGAAATAAAGACATATAGATGCTGATCACCAGCATGCAACTTAAAGGAGATGAATTTTAAGTCCTTGGAAAAAAACCTGAGGATTTTAAAAGAAAAAGCTAAATAAACCTTTTAAGAAATGAATTAGGATATTACCAACGAACATGCTGAGTGAAAACACATTTGACTGCCACATGTTCTCTTGGTATTTATTTTGCTTGTTATTAGCAATCTCTGCTGTATGAGTGCCATCACTAGCAGATCAATCAGATTTCTAAAGGGAATAAAGTGGCCTCTTCCAATAAAAGCAAACAGAAGTTCTCATTAAAAAGCAAAACAAGACAATAGGGTTTGACTTTCTCACTTTATATAACTCCCCTACCCAGTGCCTGCCATCCCATGAAACAAGTTTAATGGCACAGGCATTGGGCTGGGGCTATGCTGAGGAAATCCAGGTAACTGGAAGAGATCTTACTTGTCATCAATATTTTGGCAATCATAAGGAATATCAACAAGCTGCTGAAAACCATTTAAATAGCCGATAAGGTTTGAGTAAAATAATTTTAAATAATTTTAATTATAACAGCATCTATGTTACAAGTGTAACCAGCCATGGGCAAGAACTTGCATCACAGAAGTATGAAGCTCTGCTGAAATCAGTGGGAGGTTTTTCTCAATAGAATAAAAATTTAGTAAGAATATCAGAAATTTAGTAAGGATATCAGGCTCATATGCAAAATCACAGGAAGTGTTTGAGATACGATTTTCTTGTACGTGGCAAAGCTTTTGCTTAAGAACTTCTAACAAGGATGACAGTTGGCAGCAAATTAAATGCTAACCATGTATTAACATAACTTACTCCAACATCAGCTGCCACATTCATCCTCAGCTGGAAGACATTTACTTTCCTCACTTCCAACTTCCTCTCTTTAGCAATAGCCACAGGGATTGTTACAATCTACATTCACATATATATTTCAGTACAAAGACAGGATTCCGAAGTGTTATGAAAGGCTGGATTATGTGCATGTTAATGCATGCCTATAAATTATGTAAGTGCAAGGAGAGCCAAAAAATATATCATAGAATACCTACTTACCTCTATTCACATAATGTCTAACAGTATGGCTTCACAGTAGAAAAGTGACAGCCACAACTCACACATTTTAGGTTTTGACTGCTGTTAAGTAGGTTCACGTCTTTTTGCTTCTACATGCCTGTTGGCAGAAGAGGTCTGTAATCCACTATAGGGGGATTTTCAATCTAAATTAATTACATATCAGATCAATAAGAGCAAAATACCAAAAAGAAAGTTCCTATGTTAAATGTGAGATAGCAGTATTTGTTTTTTCTGATTAAGTATCTTGGTTTATTTTTCTCCAGATGGCCACAGTGGTTTTATCAACAAATATCTTCCCTATGTGTTCCTTCTATATCCACTGAGACAACTTCTCAAAGCTATAAATGAAACAAATTCCATTTTTACTCTCGCATAGTTTTAGTAACACATGCAGGCATGTATCTGTCTTTGGACAAGTTGATAATCCTCCACAAAATCTGAATATGTTAGGACTTTGCTCATCTACACTGCACTAAGCTTCAACTTCACAGTTCAGAATCACTGCTAGAATATTTAACTGCAGGATGTTGCAACAAAGACTTTTTCTTGCTTTTTACTATATTTGTAAGAGATTTGATATAATCAACAAACTTTATAGCAGTTACATAAAATTTTTTTACTTTTTTCACCTGCTAGTGGAAGTTGGGAATTATATGAACAAAAGATATTGTCATGTTTTTCCTTTTTTCTCATGTTTATATTTCAGCAATTGCAAGTTACGGGTGTCACATACCCAGCTATGGAAAAAATACGTGAAATTTTCTTTTGGTTTGTGGATTTTATCCTTTCAATTAAAATAGTTCTCTAAAAACATCTCAACTTGCTATGCCCTTTACAGACATAGAAGTAGATTTCCTGATTACCTAGAAAAGATTTTGTATGACTAATTGGATAAATTTGGATTTCCCCTATATAGTCTCTTCATTTTTGGAGCCGAATGCCATCAATTATGTTTTGACAGAGGCTTATGGTCAATGAAGTATCTCCTGAGCACAGCAGCACTGCAGTATGGAATGCTTAAACACCAGATTTCATACCAGGTAACTTCCCTGCAAGTACAAAAGATATTCATGATATTTTAAGCATATGAGAATTCATCATTGATAGAATTCGATTTAACAAATGAGTACCTTTAACTCAGGCACAAATTATGATTCAGAAGACAGATGAAAACTGAAATGCAAACTCAAACCACCGAAGAACAGAAAACTCTTAAAATTATCTTAGAATGGTGATATCAAAAACTGTCCTATTTATAATTCTTTGAGTTGTAAATACAGATAAGTTCTTGTAAGTCCAACATGTGAAAGCTTAACACATGAGAGCTCAAACTGAGGAAGACAAGCCTACATAGTGATTCCTGTCAGAAACCATTAACTTCACATGCCAAAAAAGCCACTGTTGTAGCTGAAACAATCCCCCAGAATACAGTTCACGAGTTAGAAAGAAAGGCTGCACACTTACCGCAGAATTCCCCTGCTGGGATTTTATGCAGTGCTGAGACACACAGAAATGCCTATAGATAAATTTTGCCATTTTACTGCTGCATTACACTAAGTGAGTGGAACATACCCATGTAAGCAGCACTGTTAGAGCTGCTATATGAGCAAAATTGCCTTTTGTATTAATGTAACTGCAGAAGTTGAACTTAAAGGGACTGATGGGGAAGAACATAATTCCTGGAATTAGAACATTTTATTATACATTTGTACATCAAAAACTGCCTAGCAAAAGGAAAGAAAATCCCAGCTGTCTAAACAAACCTCTCACCATCTCACCTCAACTATTTTTACATAGGATAACATTGTAGATAAAAGACCTAGACTATTTTCGATATCCCTAGATATTACATATGGCCAAAGTTTTAAAAATTTTTTTATTCATAGAATCTTCTTAGAAAGGTGCCTATCCTAACTAGACAAAGAAAGGAAATACCAAGAACTTCTACATCAATCTTGTCCTCCCAGAGTACTGGCAGTAGACTGAAAGGAGGATAAAGAGAGTGTTTTCCCACAAACGTGTGGAAAACAGATTCCTGATGCCATCACCAGGAAACACATACATTTACTGAAAGATAGACCGGTGATCTAACCAGAAAGAAATTGCATTGTTCAAGGATCATTGCAATCAAGCTGATCTATACCAAACAAGCAGTCTACAAAATATTAGATTGACCTAAAAATTAATTACACTCAGGAGGAAGAATTTGATTCATCCAGATTAGTTACTAAAATGCCTGCAGGGGGTAGATATAATCTTTCCTTAGAAATGAAATAAAGATATGATTCCAAGTGTCATGCTTTGAACATATAATCAATACTCCCATTACCAAAATTTCCACAGTAACCTTCCTTAAAATAATACCAGCCAGTATAATTTTGTGAGGCATCTGAAAGAAGAGTTGACAAGAGGAAAACCTACTTTTATACGTGACAAAGGTATTCAGTTAACCTGGATGGGTATGACTAATTTCACTACAGCATGCACGCATTTTCCAGTGACTTATTAGGAGTTATAAGCTATGAAAACACACTAAAACATCAACAGACTTAGCAAGGTTTATCACCTGCAAATGAGAACACGTATACTTGATGGACACAATGTTCTACAATCAAAAAAGCCTACAAGAAGTCTTCAAAGATGTTCAAGCCGCTGCTTTTACAACAACAATATCAATGCACAACTAATTTGATCAGGAAATGGAAAACACAATCCACCACTTTTAATTCTTACATTTTTTTTGAAATTCAGCCGATCTTGTCTTTTTCGTGAGGCATCCATTCAAAAGACACTAGAGAAGCCAAATAAGGAAAACGATAACGATGATTTCGTTATCTGATCCTGACTATGGTTTCAATTAATATTGAAATTTAAGACTTCCAGTATATTGAGGCTAAAAAATTAAGTTGCTGATACTTGAAAAACAAAAGAGTTACAAACTGACAGATTTTCTGCTTCTTACAGACTGCACAGTACCGTATCAAGAACTTTTCATTTTCTAGCAATCCTTCCATACAATTTACAAACCTGTGCACTGTCTGTTCCTAGACACCAAGGGTCTTTCTTGATATCCAAGATTAAAACCTCAGGGACTTAACAGCATAGAAACAATCCTCCATTTTTATTCTACACCTTTGATAACTAAACTGAGCAACTTCACAGTGGAAGCAAGAAATTAAGAAAAAAAAGACACCTAGTATTGAGTTTATTAGTGTGGGTTTTTTTAAACTGTTTACAACTACGCTCTGTCTTTGATCATATTTCTAACTACTAGCCCTTAAAAGAGCAACATGTAATTGAGCAGCAAAAATCTAAAAAATGTAAATGTTAACTGTAAGAGTGAAAGCGTCTAAAAAATTACAAATAGGATGGATGCTTAATGACAACTGTAAATTTGTCTATAAAGAAGGCAGTACTTCCAAAGATCCACAGTCAGAGATGCAAATGAGACTGAGCTGATCTATGTGCAGTCAGTTCTCAGAAGTCATTGTCGTGACAGGTTTTTAAATAATAGGAATTTTAAATTTCAAACTAAAAAAGGAGAAGACAAAAGAAGACTACAATTTGGAAATTCATTTCTAAGTCAACAATATCATTATCACAACTTGCAGATAAGATTAAGACAGCCTTCTGAACGTTTTTGCTGCAATGGAACTAGCCCATGATAAATCTATGAAACTATTATAAATATAATGCAAGTATCTAAACCATGAGTAAATGACACTGAAATCTGTGGCTTGCATATATCACACATTGCGACACATCAGTGTTACATGCTTTCCATGGCACAAAAAATGATGAGATTTCACATAAAACACTGAAAGAAGAAACAGTTCTTCAGACCAACATTTAAAGTGCTGTAAAAGAGGTCTTAAACCTCTTCTAATTGATTGCACACAAATGTGAACTCTTAACTATTAGTATAAAATCATGCTTTATGAATTTCACTGTATCATTCATCTTAAATTCTCTCAGACTTAACACAATCAATAAGAAAAGTTTCTCCAGAAAGATGCAGTACCTGCAAACAGCCTCTCTTAGCATGAAATTAAAGTCAGGCTCCTGTGAATAGGCTCTCCTGGGGACACTCCTCTTGTGCATGTTCCGGGACATTGCCAGTTCCTTTTTCTGACTTGGACAAATGACTCCTCACAAAAGGCTACTCAGGAACTGAGTGGCTTTTTAAAAAAGCATTAACGTCGCCCCACACTGTGCAGTCAGAGACTCTTCTGCATGAAGCCTTCATTACTCATACATTTCAAATCTGTTGCACAGCACTTGGAATATCAAAACTAATCATTCCGTCTGGTCCTCTGTTTCAAAGTCTGCAGAGCTACTGTTTCCACTTGCTACTGGGGAAAACAGGCTTTTACTTCACCACATGTTTGCTAGTGTCTGACCTACATCATGAAGAAGAATGAATCTTCCACTAATCCACATCCTAATAGCCAGACTTTCTTAAACCCCAAACAGGAAAGCCAGGCATGTGACAAGAAGTATTATTCCTGTCCCCACCTTTTATTTAATATTCCTGCTCCTCAACTTTTTTTTTTAATATCCTCTTGTTCTCTTTGCAAAAATATATCAGAATGAATTAATGACATTTATAATAATCTACTATGTTCATAAATAACAAAGATATGATCTGCCAGTACTCTGTTTATCAGAAAGCTAGGTACCTCTGTTGTAGTTTTTAATACAACAAACCTTTTAAATCAGCTTTAACAGAACTTAATCAGAATGTGCTTACGGTAAGTAATATTCTGTACTGCACCTGCAACTTGTTTATTGAAATACCGTCATCTATGCCACACCGAATTCTGAAACCCAAAATTATACAGTGAATTTTTTTTCTTTCCAAAGATTTTCTTCTTAAGCTGATTTGGGAGCCTACAGACTTAGAGCACCAGCTAACTGGAGCTTTCATCTTCTCAATTAGCAAGACAACTGGCGCTGATTGAAAACTTCGTTACAGTGGACAGGCATCTTTAGAAATGTGTATCAGGTATTTTTCAATTTAGGGTTTTTTTGCCCCTTTAGAAACAACAGTATTTGTAAAAGGTCTTGTATTATCAGTAGCATACTGGTGGTTAGACCACACAGTTTGTAAATTCAGATAGGAAAAGAGTTTCCTGACATCCAACAACACTGTTCTCTCCCACCTACCCCATTTTTCATGTGCAATTTTCATCTTTTTAGTATTTTTTAAATTAATTCAATGCCGCTTAATAGGCTTGATCAACTACTACCTCACTACGCTTTCCAGGAAAGCATTCAATGTTTGATGAAGAACTCAGTCCTAGTAGGCTCCTTATGAAGTTCATCACAGAGTCAAGACCATGATTTTTAGTCTCACGTTTGACATTGTTTGAAGATTTACTTTGTGAAACACCATGAATTCTACAGATGAGAAGTCTGACAAACAAATTTGGGTTTTTTTTCCATAGTATTTTCTTCTGCTGTCTCCACAGGATACATGAAGATGGGGGTTGAAATCCCCAATTCGGAGATCTATCAGGTTATTTAGCTCTCGACTCCCACAGATGCACCACCCAGAATAGCTCATGATGATGCCACAGGGTACACCTGCTGCATCAGAAACCCATGCAACTGAGGTCCATGGTGAACACTGTAATGAAATAAAGAATTTTCCCTCTCAACCTTTCACTCCACTCCTAAAAAAGGGTGACAAAATGAAGGCTTCCCCTCTCCCACCCTCTCCCCCCAAAAAACCCAACACATACATTTATCAGGTGGCAAGTGTAGCCTGTTTATGAGGTTAAAGAGAGGAGACCTAGCTGTAAGACCCTTTTCTACCCACATCCCACTGGGGAATTTAATTTTGTTGTTGTAAAACTTCTGCGGAAGCTCTTGTGTCCCTGTTCTGAACACCCTAAGTCTTGAAGAACCGTCATCAAACCAAAAATTTTGTGAGAAGTGTTTGGCCTTGCTTTGTTTTTAAATATGCTTTCTCAAAATTTTATTTAAAATTCTTGACAAGAAGCATTTCGGTATTTGCTTTCTCACTAAACACAAGTTACCTGAATTTCCCATTCTTGGTTCTGGAAAGGGAGACAAGACATAGACAGCATCTTCCCTTTTCCTGCTCGATTCCCTCAGCGTTGGCTGCTCTGGATCCTTTTAAAAAGGAGTTAGTTGGCTGGGTCTGAGCAAAGGCATACATTTTCCATGGTATAATCGCTGTCTCTGCCCATAGATCCCATTTCATAACATAACTATGCGATTTTGATTAATCACACCCGATTCAAGTGGACCGTGCTCTTTGTTTGTGATTCATCAAGAATACAATACCGAACGACATACTGGATTACGTATATACAGGGCTCTTTTCAGAGGTCCACAAGACAGACTTTTCATGAGCATACATGTACAACCACTTTGAAAGACATCAGGTCTGATGTCCTGCCACTGATTATGGGGTTAGAAACAATGGGGTCAGTAGCCACTTGAAACATTTATATGGCTTCCATTAAATGCAATCTGCCTGTGAAAGACTTGACATTCAGTTAGAGTTCATTCGTGTCTTTTCATTTGCACACATATCTTTTTTCACCAGGCAGATGGATCAGATTTGCAGTTACCAAGGTTTTCTTTCAGCATTTAAATATTTCCCATTCTATTTCTTAATGCTATGTATAATTTCACAACAATATTAGTAAATTGTTCAGAAATTCTCTGCTTGCTTAGCTGTAAAACGTCATTATTTTCATTTAGCAGCCAACAGAGGAAACAAATCCTAAAAGATTTTGAATAATTTTCATAATCTTTTTTTAAAGCCAACTGATTTAGGTACCGAAAAACAAAGAGTGGAAGATGTTTAAGCAAGTGTTTCTTCAGGTCAGAAACAGAAAATTTCAAGCTATGTACAGACTGAATTATTAGGAAGAGACAATATTGTTTATTAGACTTGTATCAGCTTCTGTAACAAAAGACAATACCAATCTTTACAAATTTTCTTTATTTCCATGGACCAGGAAGGCAATGACACTATTACTACCATGAGATAATCCTTCTTCCATTTTTTAAATTAATGTATTTTTCAAATGTAGATTTTAAATTTCTGAAAGTGTGATTATTTCTCCTGTAAAGCACTGCTTATCTTCCTAACATAATTTGCTGAATGTTATTTCTTCAAGAGATGCATGCTCTTCATCAAAACCATTGCTGCAGCTCAAATAACCAAGCTAACTTTAAATGAACTGGCTTAGATCCTGACCAACAGCACTGCATCAACGAGCTCAGTGCAGGGCAGTCAACAGAATATTCATCTGTGGAACAGGCAGGTTTAGAGAACACACTGATAAACACACTATTTCTGGTGCTGTGTTACTCACTGAATGCTAGCTCAGATACTTGCATGTTAGCTACCATCACGATTTGGACTTATCTCTAAATACTCTGGCGGAAGGAGGAGTGCTATTTACCTTTTTAATTTATCTCTGTAGCTTTACAGGTTATAGTTACCTGTAAAACCAACACTTGTCTTGAAAAATCATAAAAGAGCAGGTAAATCAAGTATGCTCTCAGAACACCTAAAATGTGCTCTTGTGCATTCTTACTAACTTGAGCAATAGTATGTACATACAACACACAGCAGCAGATGCATTTAGAGTTTTTAGTGAAACGTGTTAATACAAAACATTAAGAAATAAAAGATAAAAGAATATGATATGCATCTTTTCTATTTAATCCCAATGCATTTATGAAACTGACAGTGATATCATTTCCAGAAAAATCAGCAATGTTTTGGTTTTGTCTATATAACAGAAATAAACACAATTAGCACAAGAATTGGCTAGCACTTTTAAAATGTTAAATTAATCTCAATACTGCAGACATAAATTTCTGTTAGAATTACATAAGAATATATGGAGACTAAACAAGATGCTTAAAATAAAATATATTCTCATCTACTATATTTATGGGAGCACAAAATCACTGGCCCACTTCAGTTCAAGCATGATAGAATGAAATCACATCCTCAAAAGAATTCGTTAAACAGTCCTAATCCTTCATCTTCTAAATCCAGTCCTATCTCTCAGCCTTCATATTATTTAATCTGAAGAGTAAAGAGGACTGTGATCTAGTTCCCTGAATTCCACGATGATTAACGCTTCAAAATGAGAACGTAAGGCACAGACAGAAGATGCAAAGTGATTAAGATTCCACATTCGACTCGGACGGTATTTTTAACTAGAAATGTGCCTAACCATATAAGCTTTGTTAAACAACAGCAAATACAAAGCAAATATCAGTCTCTCCTGGATGCAAGAATTGTAATACTGGCCATTCAGAAACTCAGCTGAGTGTTTTAAGTGAAAGAGAATCCAGATAAACAGAGACTGAAGGAAAAACAGGTAAGAGAAGATAGACAGGAAAGGGTTCAGGACAGCAGCAAGAGAAGACATAGAACAGATCAGGAGGGAAGACATGCGGGGGCAGTGTGAACACTAAGGGTGTTGGGAACTTAGCATGTGCTTCTCCTACCTGTAAGGGTATTGCTAAGTCCAGGCATTTAGTCTCAAACAAGTCACCTATAGATGCCTACAGGTATCTTAGGGTGCCAGCTATATTTCCTGGAAATATTCTCCTCCCATCAATAGTGAGCAACTAAGTTCAATGTGAGGAAAAGCACCTGCTCTGGGAAGATGGCAGCAACAGACATACAATACCTGTGAAATTGCTAAGACCCATCTGAAATACATGTTCAGACCACCTATCTTCAAGAAAAATTAACTTACATTGCAACAGGCACAGGAAAGAGTCAGGCTGAAAAAGCTGGGCAAGTTTAGTCTGGTAAAGCAAAAGTTCAGTGGGGACAGGATTAGTCAATATGTATTTATAAAATGAACCTGATATAAGAACAAATATGCATAAACTGAGCAGTATTGTATGCACTACAAATAAGAGCAGTTCAGTACAGAACAGGCGTGCAATAGCAACAATTGGACAGAACAACTACTCTACAGTGGGTGTGATCAGATTATGGAAGGATTATGTGCCATGATTGCTTCTGGCAAGGTGGGGAATGAAGCCTCTTGGCTTAATTTTAGACCCTAAAATTTATGGGCAATAAATATGTGTCAAATATGTAGAGCAAGTCAAGAAAACAGAAAGAGTGAGCTAAATTACCTGATTATAGTGTGAATTACAAATTATTCTCCACCACATGCATGTTGCTTTGTATTTATAACTAGATTAATATCCATATTAAAATGCCAGATTTTGTAAACAAAGACTCTGTATCTTTTAGATTTAAAACATTATTAACTACTCAATAACCTTCATAAATTGGAGGGGAGGGTTCTGAAGAACCTAGACAAAATAATGAAGCAGTGAGTTTTTCTCAGTGCATAGTATTTCATTTCATTAGAACTTCATCAATGCCAATACTGCTCCAGTAGCATGTGCCAACCTAATGATAAAAGGTTATTTCACATTTTTATATACTCCAGATGGCAATGATTCAGAAAG
>NW_009234209.1:30889-37252 GCF_000690835.1 Fulmarus glacialis | reverse complement strand
TCAGCAGGATTAGGAAACCTCTTACAACAACCTCAATTGTCATTTCTCATCCTGCCAGCACTACAATGGATCATGATGCATGTGTTTCACATTGCAGTTGCCAGTATAATTGTCCTATTACAAACACACTGATTGAGAAAATACACATAGCACTGCAATAAACACTAAATATGTCACAAAATATGCAACAGAGGGCTCACAATGAAATGCAGGCAAGTCTGGAATGGGAAAATATTGCTCATTATTTTGCAATGGTATAAATTTCAGCAATTCAGTACATGACCACAAGAGCTGAATGAAACCCAGAATATTTAAAGTATTTTTACAACAAGAATACTCACTGAAGTATGAAACTAGTGAAACCAGTGATGCATTATTCTTCCCTGTATACGCTAAAATTTTCTTCAACAAATATTTCAGAAACGGATGCAAATGGCCTCCGTGAAACTCATATTTTCCAAAAAAATGTAAGTTTCCCTCATTCTTTCTTTAACAGGTTCTACAGTAAATTCACACCAATATAACATACTCTCCCACTATTCACTACTGCATAGTCTTAGACAAAATGAGCTCTTTTCTCTGTGAAGGGTTGAGACTAAGATATAAGAACTGAATTTGATAGACATTTGCCTTTTAAGGAAGACATTGACAGTTGGATTGTTTTTTGGGTTTTTTCCTCTTCAGTTTGAGAATACAAGCGTAGTAGCAGCAGACACTTACAGTACTTGAGAAGATTAAGAAATACTTTGTCTGGAACAGAATTCATATTCTGAGATACACTTGCATTCAACAAGCCAAGGGGAGGGATCTCCACTGTAGACCACTTTTAACACAGATGTACTTTGATATACCATAAT
Organism: Fulmarus glacialis; assembly: GCF_000690835.1. Lineage (NCBI taxonomy): Eukaryota > Metazoa > Chordata > Aves > Procellariiformes > Procellariidae > Fulmarus > Fulmarus glacialis. Next base: position 36,395 of record NW_009234209.1, on the reverse strand, counting down.
TGTAACTGTAATTTTAAAGTCAGTCAACCCCCTGGCTTTTTAATCTACTGATTACCTTGCTCTGCCTTACCCACCTTTCAGAAAGTAGTACAGGTGGTCAGAATTTTCCGGTTTCTTACTGTTTTTTCCAGTAAAAAGAAATACACACAAAGGCTTACTGTTATTTGCTTATCATCTATACATGATCTATACATGATTAGGTTTCTTATAGTTAGTAGATACAAGCTGGAAGGAATCTGCCAACTGAAGACAAATGGAACACAGCAATAAAACCACAATCAACTCAGTGCCTCTAAAAAGGCTTTAGGATGAAGGATGAAACCTATAGCTAAAGGCAGAAAAAGATTACCTTCTGATCAGTTGAGACAGTGTATCAACCCATGCCACGTTCATTCAATTAATAGACTCCGCAGCTTGCAAACACCGATAAGGGCACTACAACTTAATGATCTAATCTGTATTCCTAGTGAATGAAAACTTAGTTCAAACACACAGTTTACTTAGATTTCCAATGCAGGCACAATGTACGGCAGGATGTGCTTTCTCTGCTATGTACTGGTATGAAAAACTGGACAATTAAATCCCACAAATATAGAAGAACAAAAAGGAGGATTAAAACGGCTTGCAGAAAAAGGTCTGTCAAGTTCTAAAATGCAGCACAACCTCCTGTGCCAAAACAAGAGACTACAGAAATCTCTGTTGCCTTGCAGTGTTAAGCCTCATCATCTCACATCTCCTCCTAACCACTTTTCTCATGACAAATGCAACTCTTCCTCGGCATGCCACTTCTTCCTTCCTATCTGCAATAGTGGTGAAAACCAAGAAAAGTAAATTCCCTTATCTTGAAGAAAGCAATTGAACTGGGATTCATGTTATCATGAAACAGAATGATGCAAAAGAAGAATCTCCAAGGTATATGTAAATTAAGAGTGTGTATCAACAGCCTAAAATACTCAGTTTTCTCTACGATGTGACTTGTTTGGAACAGGATTTGTAGTTTCTCTGCATATCCTTAGTTATCTGATTGTCACAAGAGGAGCTCATTGTTTCATGCAACACAATATTCTATTGACATCCTTCAGACAATTTTTTCAGAATAACCTATCCGTAGTTACTATACTGCATGCTTGGAAGATAACGGATGCTTTCTGAAATATATATTTAATTAACACTATTTAATACTGAAGGGTAGCAGTGCCCAATTCATAAAATTTGAGATTATGAGGCAGGCACTACACATGGAATCAAAACCATGTTACACTGAAACAATCATTCAAATCAATCTACATTTTCTTACAGTATCTGCAAACTGAAGCTCACATTATGACCAAAGATAATCACATTAAGATTTTTGGCAATGCTTTACAATAAAAGCTATTTGCAATAGTAGACAGTAATTGTTATTAAATTGTAATAGAATCCCTATGGAGTTAGGAATTATAACCATATTAGTCATATAAGTTCAGCATGATTAATGACACTGCAAAAAATATAAAGATTTTAAGCAATAAACCCATTACGGGCAAAGCCCAGGGTAATTACTTAGGTCCATTCCTGCCATAAGCCATATATAGTTGACTCTCGTTGTTGCATTTTTAGTGCAGTTATCTAGCACCTTTCAGGAGCTGGTGAGGATCTGGCCTATGAATTTTCCTTATTTATTTGAATAGTTTGAATCATGTGAGATGACTTAAAACTATAGCGTTTGTCCTTCAATGCGTTCTTCATCCTTAAGAAGGGAATTGCCCATTCCTTTCCAGGGGACATTCCCTCTGCTAGGTCTAGATTCAAACTCAGTGAGGATCCTAAGCCTTTCCTTCAAACAGGAGTGAAGAAAGACCTCACAGCTGTTCTTACTGGTACTGATGGACTAAAACCAAGCATCTTTTCTTTTTTAAATCCCGTTTTTCCTATAAGCAAGTTCCATTACATATATCAAGAAAATGCACAAGCAACATCCATGCAGCTGAAACAAACTTCTTATGGCTTCAGGGCATAAATCCCTGAGGATATACCTGTAGAGTACCTTGCAAAATGTAGTATCAGAGTAAGGGATGAATAATTAGAAGACTTAGGTCTATAAGCCTATATAAGAAAAGCAAATCCCATCCTGTTCTCTTAATGTTTATCATACACTCTGAGAAGTAAAACTCCAGAACAGTTTGCACCTAATATAATAGCTTTTCAGCTTTAAATATACTTGCTGCAACTTTTAATAATGATATTTGAAATGTGCTCATAGAAGAAAACACACACCCAAAACATTTTGATAAAAGAAAAAGATTAAAAGTAAATTTTTAAGTTGCTCTGTCCAATTTTGAGCACTGACAAACAAACAAACTGCTGCATAGCCTGTTACATTAGAACAATACTGTGGAATAATTAAAAGTTCTAAGATAAAATTAAAATTACCATAATAATTCTCCTGTGAAACATCCAATTCTCCTGTGAATCCAATCTATGCAGACTACAAATTGCTACTAGGTTGAAAAAATATATTACCACCTCAAGTCAGGCAGATAAATTATTCTATTTCCATTAGTTAGTGTAGGTACTTAAGAGGTTATGCAGAGCAGGATGACAAACTGATTATATTTACAAATTATGTATTGGTCACATTTAAAGACCAGCTCTTTACTTGCACACCAGCATTAGAATGCCAGCTATGCAAACTGTGAGTAAAGATACGATTCTACAACAGTTTCTCACTGATGAAAGCAAAAGTCCCAATCTATAGGGCCCACCTTCAGATACAACAGGCGATACCAAGTCGCATGTTTTCCTGTTCTGTTGCCTGTGCCATTTCCTTCAGAGAAAGCCCTTTTCTCCTCCCTGCCTCATACGCACAAGAAAACCAGAAAACCTGGCTTTGAAATTGAAGACAAAGGATTCCCCTATTATTCTACTCAGAGAGATAACATTCAGGATTTCATGTTCTTATCCCCTGTACCACAAATCTGCACATCTGTATTATTTAAGGCACCAAACTCCTCAAAGGTACCTGAAGCACTCCTTTCCTTCTGCCCTTAATGAGAGCAGAAGGCACACCAGCATCTTAAAAAGGCTGAGCACTTTTCTGGATCAGATTTTATCTGCTTGCAATTAGAATGGGAGCGTAGGCTCCCTCTTTTAGTTTGTTGTAAAATTGTAAAAGTAAAATTTAGACTCAGTCAACCAATGATCCTTTGAAGATTCCAATCATGCTCATGAAAGAGAAGTATCACTATCAAGATCATTTGGTTTTATGTCAGCTTTTAATCATAATATTCCTTCATGGTTTAATTTGCTCTGTACCTACCACCATCAGTCTGAATATACACCACTGCCTATTAATGATACGTTTACAGTTTATAGCACAATTTTTATAGTATAGGAAAATTATTAATACAAGCCACCTCAAGCATCTAACAGAAAAACAACCACAAAAATCATGATCATAAACTCACGCTTCTCTCTGACCCATTAGTAGAGAGAAACGGTGTATAGTCTGCAAATTGCATGCCAGATATGACTTTTAAGTATAGGTTTACAATCATACGACAAAAGGAACCACAAGTGTGATGGGATCAGCAAGTTAAAATGGGATAAATCCGTATTATCTGGGTAGTGACTTAAATCTAATCATGGAATCAGAGCATCAGTTTTAACTAACATTACACACACTGATTTTAAAAATGCGTGTCTTTTTGACTCTCCAAGATAACCACTCACTTTCCAGAAATTAGTCTCAAAGTGTGGACAGCACATGTATGCCTGGCATGAACATACGTAAGGCCACCAGTTGTGAAAGGCACATGCAATGGAGGATTCAAAACATTCCTGTGATTTCCATTTCATATCCTCTCCCTTCCCAGGAAGGATAATTAATAAAAGGTACCATTGTACAACACTACAGGGAAACAGAAGACTTTAAAGAGAGACTGAGTCATTGTGTTGGTGTAGAAAACAACTCTGGTAGACTATCCTGTAGCTCAAACCAGATCGATGCTTTTAAAGAGAGTCTTTAAATTTACCACAGCGATCCATGACAGACCTTAAGGTAACATCTGTTCTTTGCCAGCTTTCTTCTTGCTGGTTCTCCTTACCTAGTTTAACTTCTCTAACCATTTTACTGGGACATAATTTCCATTTACACAGATCTCTTTGAATTACTGGATTCAAAAATGTAAATGACAATGCTGTTTCAAAGGTGACTCTCTGTAGTATATTCTACTGTAAGGATTCAAGATCTTTATCATCGCATTGTCCTTCTCTCACAGGTATTCCCACCATTTCCTTTTTAATATTCTTTTGTTATACAGCTATTATGAAATGAAGACAATACTTTTAAAAGACAAAGGTACACATACAATCTGAAGTAGAGAAGTCTTCCATGTTCAGGTTCAGAGGATGGATCTGGCTTTTATATGAATAAACTAAACTGTTGAAGACTTCTATCCCACCAAAATTAAAAAGAAAACTCTCTTATTTGTTTTGGTAGGAAACATGGCAGAAAGAATTAATGATATTTTTAAAAGCACTTAGTTACATGAAAGGCCTTTTTTGAAACAGAAGAATTTTCGGATTATATGGAGCCATTACTACATACTTCTTCAAAGTATGTCAATAGTGAAGTTCATTAACAAGGAGAGAAATAGTATATAGACTTGACAAAATTAGGTGGTCTTATAAGCAACGGCAATCTTCCATTTTAATATTTTTAAAGCACACATGAACTTTCAACACACATACAAAGTGATTTACAGTTGTATGATTGCAATTTAGACGCCTGTCACCTTTAAATATATTATCTATTATCATCTTCTCTGCAAAACATTGTAAAATTATTCTAATACATTTGGTTGGAAGGAGTTCCTAATGGGTCAAGTAAGGGACTAACCTCACATCGCAGGACATGGGAATATCACAGGTTTTTCCATCATGAAAAAGTTTTCCCAAAGCAGATCATCTGTAGCTGTCACTAAGGATGTTGCATCTAATTCTAGCCATGTTCTAACTCCAAAAGCACTTCAAGAGATACTACAGAGCATTGTTAACCACAGCAGTTCTTCTCTGAGTACATTAAATTAAATAAAAAATCTCTTCCTGGAAGAGTTTCTCAGAAGCTACTTATTAGAGCACAGGCAACTGAACTGAGCAGTGGGACCATAATTGTTTATCTTCTTCATGAAGACTATTGTGGAATATCTAAATTTCATTAAAAACAAATCGGTCTAATCTTCTGTGCACAATGTCTTAATGCACTTATATACAAGTAAATAGCACTTCTTTGGGACTTACTCATTCTTCAACTGCCTACACATATAATTGTCAGTGGTTATTTGACTACAGTTGGTGCCTGTGAGTATGATCAAGAAATCCTGGCTGAATCTACTTAATCTTAATTCTTTAACTGATTACCTTTCACATTCTGTCTTGTGATCTCAGATCATTCTTGCCAATCTTTGTTGGTGTATGTATGCTATTATTTTCCTTTAGGGAAGACTAAGACAGAACAGCTGTTACG
>NW_009234209.1:0-30855 GCF_000690835.1 Fulmarus glacialis | reverse complement strand
TCCTGCTTTCTCATCTATTATATGCCCTTCTATCCTCCTATCTTCCACATGATTTTCTGTTTAAAATTTTCATCCTTTTATAATTTTTTATTTTCATCCTTTTATAATCCTTTTCATGCTTTTATAATCTTTGTAAAAATGCCTTAGTTGTGTGTGTGTGTGTATCTCTCTCTCTCTCTCTCTCTCATACCTCCAAATAAAAAGGTGCCCTAAGTATGAAGGAGTTTGGTCTTTCACATAGAGGGGATAATCATGCATGAGAGCATCACGGCAATGTATGAAGAAAAAATGATGACGGTCTTCCAGTGTAATCAGGGCAGGTTCTTTCCTGAAAAATGGCTCAGAATTAAGAATATAATGTTAAAAGAAAGCATTTTAAAAGACGTTCTTTTAGACCACAGCTAATTAATATCAAATGGCTTGACTTAAGGGAAAAAATAAACTAAAGGAAAACAAATTATTTTCTGCTTATCTTTGCAGATCTTTTTCTGGCAGATCTGCTGATCCTTCTGCTGGTCCTTGGAATTAAGGTATCTATCACGTCTAGCAAAGGAATCCTTTTATTATATATGTGAAGGAATGTGCTGGCTTTGAATACTCTTTACCTTATATGGCATCAAGGAATTGCAGAATAGCACATGACACATCTGTGACTTTCCCGATTTCCCAAGTTAGAAAGAAACCAAACTATGACAAGTTCCAAAGGAAAGAAACAGTCAGTACTTTAACTTTCCATGTTCCAGTGCAATTTTAAAAATACATCTGTAAGAACAGCAAACCAGCAATAATAACAGAAGTCCTCCTGACAACCACAGGTCCTATCTACCTTGGAAACATCTTACCAGCACAGCTCTTATGCAGCAACATCACTCAGTAATAGAACTTAGCTCCTATATCAGCACTGTCCTTTCATAAATCTAAACATGTTTTACAATGGAGAATTATCTGTAGCTAGAAACTGCAAAAATATGCCTATTATTGTGCAAAATAAAATGCACAGAGCCGTGAACTTCGACAGGTACAGGATTTCACAGTATATAAACACCAAACATGAACCTCAATCTCTTTAAACAGCAGTCGCAAGGCAGTCTGCAATTTCACCAAAATGAGGTTTTCGCTGTCTTCTAACATAAAAGGGTCTGTAAACCCAAACACTACATCTGCACAGGAATCCTACCCTGACTCTCAAGCACAGTATTATTTGATACATGCTTCCAGGAGCTTCCTTCAACATCGGTGGAGATCTCTCACTTTCGGAGTTAAACAGTCATATAACAAGAGAGATTGTGGATACATACCAACACTATCTAACATAGATAGGTTCTGCTTGGTCAGCACCATGGTATGGGAGTGCAGAGAATATTCAAACCATCTTTCTATTACAAAAATTAATGCATGGAAGGGGATTATATGTTGTGTGTGGACCTGTATGTGGGCATTGGTAACCTACTGTTAAACTGTGGTGAAACTGTTGATATATTGTTTTTATGTTAGGCTTTGTCTCGTATGTTTTGAAAAACAGGGTAAACCAAACGATTACACTGTAACCTAGTACTACTTTGGTGCTCATCTATTACATTATGCAAAGGAAAAAAACCACTATATCCTATTAAATTGTACTGCTAGCCAGAACAGAGGACGCAGAGTATCATTTCATGCTCTGATAATCAGTAAAAGGCAATAGATGCAACCTTCCAGGAATACAAGTATGATGCATACTGTCAGCACATAAATAAATACAAACCAAACCCAGGATTTTCTGAGCACACAGATAGCCATGCCTTTGTCTGTGGAAGACAAATATTACCTATTTCCCTGGACCCCTTGAAAGAAGCTTTCAGCAACTAAGAGCTGCTATGAAACACCACCACATGATTTACTAGTGCATCGGGGTACTGAAATAGGGCTGGCTCTTAACGTAGCTTGAGCGCCCGAAGAGTCCACAGAAGATCAGGAACTGCATGTACCTCTACGTGCGTCTTTAATAATGCCTGAAGCAAAGCAATCCATTGCTATCTGAAAGTGTTACATAAGTCAATATACGTCATGCAATACAGTCTGCTGTAACTTCTGATCCTTGCATGACTTCTCTGTTTTCAGTTTACACTGGTTCTTCAGCCCTCTGCAGTCACTCTGGTCTCATTGCTTTTGTTCTTTCTCAACTTCTGTATGAAAAAATGTATTTCAACCTGATGGTTTCTAACATGAGAATGAGAATTGTAGTTTTTGAAGAAAACTGAGGTAACACATTCTTTGAAGGTATTTCTCATGCTATGTGCTTTCGAAACCACCGTATTCATAGACAGAACAGAAGAGTGGAAAAAATGAAGCTTGGTATGAAAAATTATAAAATTCCTTTTTTTCTTCTTGTTGGTCAAACAACAGGAAACCAGCATATTTAGTTCAAAGTAGCCCGTGAACTGAGTGGGGTCAAACTCCATATACAGCTTAGGGCAACCTCCTCTTTGGGCTTAATTTCGTGGGTTTAGTAAAACCATTCCTTTATTTTCTGCCAGATGAAAACTATTCACAGAAAAGCTCCTTGATCTTGCTTAAAATAGTGCTTGACACTTCTGAGAAACAATTAGAGATGAAATATGTATCTAAGTGTCGTACATGCACATAAATAAAAATACTAATATACTCACCCCATCAGTGTTAAAAAAAACGTCATCCTTTTAGTCTGTCAATTCTAATCAAAAGACAGGATCGATATCCTAAGCATTAGGTCAAAGCCCTAGTAAAATGGTATTCACACCATGTCCTGAGGCTCAGCAAGTCCAGCCAAGAGCTAAGCAGTCCTCCAGTGAAAGCACTCTGCCCAGCGCACTGAGAGCGGCAGCTCCAGAACTGGTGCCTGAGAAGCAGACAGCCCCACTTCTCTTACACCATACACCAGAGAGGCCTCCCAGCACTCTAAGACCCCAGTGGGAGGGACCCCACGCTGGAGCAGGGGAAAGGTGTGAGGAGGAAGAAGAGGCAGAGACAAAGTGGTTTGAACTGATCCAACCATGCTGCTCAGGGGTGGAGGTAGAAGAGTCGGGAACAAAGGCATGAAGTTGAGCCTGGGAAGAAGGGAAGGGTGGGGGAAGGTGTTATTAGTTTTGTTCTTGTATCTCACTCTCCTTCTCTATTTTTAATTGGCAATAAATTAAATTAATCTTCCCCAAGTCAAGTCTGCCTTCCCCTTGATAGTAATTGGTGAGTGATCTCCCTGTCCTTATCTCAGCCCATGAGGTTTTTTTTCTTATTATTTTCTCCCCCAGTCCTGTTGAGGAAGGTGAGTGAGAGAGCAGCTGGGTGGGCACCTGGCAGCTAGCCAAGGTCAATCCACCACAACATGTTTGAAGATGGACATCTTAAAGTCAGCAGCAAAGCAGGAAGTAAGTGTACAAGTGAGATACACACCAGACATGGAGCACTTTCATGTCAGCAAGTTGTGTTTTATACTTATTCACTAGTTTTCTTTGTAACATTTCACACAGTCACATCTAATAAAATCTGGAGATATCTAAAAACATAGGGTAGGATGACAAGGTCAGCCTTTGATATAAAGTCTATCTTTGTGACAATCTGCCTCCCGCAATAACCCTACATACAGGCCATGCAGGGAAGATGATAAAAGATTACTGCAGAACTACACAAAGAGGAGAACTGTAAACAGCTCCTTCTGTAATCTTCCTCTGAGACAAGGAGTGAATTCCCACATAGTATTTTACTCATCACTGCTATGACAAGATCAAAGGAATACCATCAATGGCTGCCAGGAGAGCATTTTAATCTCTCCAGAAACTAGATTAAAATGTTATTAATGGTTTAAATTGGCATTCAATGGGCATTAGACAAACTGACTGACCAGAGGGGCTACTGAGGTGTCCTGCTGGTTTATACTTTCCAGACACGGTCTCTGTTGTATATGGATTACCAGTCATGGCAGTAAGGCCACTGAAGTGCAAGCAGGTGGTGACCTCTAGATCAAGCAGACATGATAGTGTTAGAAATTACCATGTGATGATGCAACATCAACGTGCTGATGCAATGCAAAAAAATCTCTTTACCACTGCTGCTGGGAAAACAGTTATCATTTCCACTCACCTGCTGACAAGCCAGAATGGAGCAGGGGCAATTAACAATAATTGGAGAAAACCAAGTAGGATGTGCTTAAACCAACAGCCACGCAGTCCTTTTTATGTGAAGTGTTATCAGATTTGTACTAGTCATTTTTCCCCTTGTCAGAAGTGACAGGCTTAACCCTACGGTCAATATTAATGTGAGAGGAACGCTAAAATACAATCTAATGAGGATTGCACTCATCCCATTTGCAGCACCCTGGCAGATCAAACAAGGACTGTTTCCTATTTTTCCAGTAACATCCATTCTTAAAAGCCCGAGGCAGTTTTCCAGTCATAGACATTGATACCTATAAACAACACCATCTTAACTGAATGAATTTTTGAAATTTACCCAAAGGGGATTTTAAGATTTGATACTAGCCTCTTCAATTACTGTTTACAGATATACTTTACAATAGTGTGTTTATTGAACTTGTTTCATTTAGATCAAAATAGTAATCAAAATAACTTAAGTAAAGCTACCTCTTTTACTGCTTTAACATTTAATCCAGTTTGGAGTCACATGTACTGTACGCACTCAACAGACAACAATTTCTATTGCTTACTGATGTACAGCAGAGAAATGTAATGAATTTATATTGTGTGTATTGGTGTGCTTTTTAGAGTGATACTATAAATCACACCTACTGCTTCGGGTAGGGTTGTTGCATGTCTGTTCCTACTGTAGTAGAAAGCTGCTGAAAGTAGGAAAAGCACACCTGAAACCAAGAACAAGGAGGTACATGAGACACAGTGTATTTTCTTCTCTAAAGTCCAAGATATAAGAAGTTCAAGGAGGAACTGATGTTAAACTGTAAGCAATCAAAAAAACCCCAAAAACGAACAAACAAAAAACAAACCAAAAAGAATTAACCTAATTTCCTCCAGAGCTGGATAAAGAGGCAGCAGGCATAATACTAACATAAATGGTGACTCGCCAGTATACACATGACAGTTGCCAACAATCAAAATGGGAAAGTCAGACTGCATGACACTGTCTTGGAAGAAACTGGGCTGAAAGGTATTTATAGGGTTAGTCTTTGTGCATTTGAGCAACATTCATCTATACATTGTCATGCCAAAAAGGGCCTTATAGAATTTAACAGAACACCTGCAGCAAAGCAACAGATCTCAGTGGTTTTGAGAAAGAAAACATCAAGAATTTCACCTCAAGGTGAGATTATACTAAGGCAATGCAAAAATAACTGCATCCAATTACAGTGTAAAATCCTAGCTTTAGCATTAAATGGTTTTCCTGCAGGATCTTTCTACACCTTAAATATATTCACCTCCAATAAAATTAGAAAACAAATTTAAAACTACATGGATACATCACATTACAATTCTAGAAAAGAAATTTGGTTTTAAAAGCTCTTTCTCCTTCTACAGCAACTGTCACATACTTATCAAACTAACCACTGTATCACCTTAAGGCTCTGGCAGATTTATACAGATGTTAAGAAAGAGAACTTCGATTTATTTCAGACTCTTAGCCTGGAATATTGCTTACTCAGTAAGAACAGAAACGTCAATCAATCAAAAAAACCCTTGCCTTCTGAACTCCTCAATCTCAAACTATATGCTTATATGACTGATTAAAGTTTTCACACAATTTCAGATAGGAATAGGCAGCTTTCCTCCCCTGATTACAAAGGTCAACTTACAGCTTTCCACAAAGTATCATGTTTCATTCTTTCAAAGATGCAGAGAAAATATTTTGAGATGCAAAGAAACATCCTCCAAATCACAGTTTAACCTACTGCACTGCATGTATATGTAGGAATGACTATGTAAATCTATTCAGTTCAGGAATTACACAGATTTAAAAGATTTATGCTATAATATATGTTCTTATTTTAGTCTATCTGGATCTGAAAGCCGGAACATTTGGGCCCAAAGTATTATTCTCTTGCCATCTTCTTCCAAAGTACTTCTAATTTGCTTGATTTTAACATCTCCTCCCATCACCACCTGCCTTGGCCCATTTAATTGTTCTCAACTTGAAAAAGAAAAGTCTCAAATCCTTCAAACAATACAGAATCTCTAAGCAGCACAAGATTATCCAGTTGCCAGTTTCATTATTTGCTCAAGCAGGGTAAGAAAAAATACACTCATTTAGGGAGAAAGTCTGTTTGTGTAAGCAAATACGCTAATATTCTACTAAACATAAGAAAAAATAACCTCTAATATTCATCATAACAAACATAATGTTTTAAAAGCAAATGAAGTATTTGAGTGATGCATTTTTTTCGTAGCATCTGGTCTACACTAAAATAAAATCATACCCAGATGAAGCCAACGGCAGTTTTCATCATTGGTAATAACAGGGCCAACCTCAGGTGCCATTAATGAAAAGTGATATTTAAGTTTGCCTTCAAACAGTATAGCTAACGCACAGACAGCCTTACAAAGAACATAATACTGATTTAGACGGCATTCACCTTTATCTAAACAAGAGGTACAAAAATAAAGAGACAAACAACTTTAATCCAAAGAACTTGCATCCCTCTGCTTCTTGATAAATCAGAGCAAGCTAGACTGCAAATAGTAACAGAAGAAAAAGAATGGATTAATTTAAAGATAGTGGACTTCAGGGATCCTAAACTAATAATACAGTTATTCTTTTCAGAAACACTGTAGAACTGAATCAGACTACCGCAGTTTCACAGGAATAATGAAGGGTTATCCTGAAAAGATCTGAATATGCAACAGTTAAAATTTTACCAAGTTACTGGGTGTGTTACCCTGGAGACTGGTTTCCCTTCACCTTTTCTTTTCTTTTTTTCTTAACCAGGGCTGCACCATCTTTAAAGTTTATTTCAAAGGCTTTTAGTTATTGTAACAATAATACTGTCCTAAACTCAGGAAATTCTTCCATAAACAAAGATTAATATATAATAGAGCAAAATATTCTAACCAAGAATACTCATAGGATGGATTTGTTTTGTGTATATTAGTCAGGGAGTCTCATCAGAATAAGTAAAAATTGAAATCAAAGATCATAGAACAAGAACATCAAAAAACTAAAAAAGAAATATCCTTAGCATTTTTAGCAAAATAATTTCAGACATCTGAACACTTTGATAGTTTTTTAAAATCTGAAGATCATTAATGGAAATTTTTCAAAAACAAAATAACAGATCAGAACAAATTTTATTATTGCTACTAACGGCTTTTGCAGTGTTGCCTAGAAACCCAATCTTAGATCAGAGGAGCAGCATGGCAGACACTGAGGAAAAAAAAACACAAAAAATGCCCAACACAGAAAACATTAAAAACCCCAACAAAAATAACCAAAGAAAAAAACCACCCCACAGCTTTTTTTCACCATATTAAACTGAACTTGAACTTTTCAATTTTCAGGGGCCTGAGGGAATGAGTTAATATTCAGTCTTGATGGAAAATATACAACATAAAATTCCATTGTCTCTTTTGATTTTGTCTTGATTGGTTTGTTTCTGTTCATGTGACAAAAACAATAAAAATTCTATTTGATGTACAAGATCTCATCATGCATTATGAAAGCAATAAATAACTCAAATCCTTTGGTCATATGAATGGTTTGTCTTAAATCCCAGTTAGAAGATGGTTCCCTTGTAAGTGGAGCTCTGTTCTAGCACAAAGCTCTGGTCCAGTCAACGCAGGAAGAGATTTGAAGCATGTCCAAGCAGGATGACTATCCAGCTGGTACAAAGCATCACTTTTTTTTCCTTTATTCAGATTGATCAAACCCAATCTTGCTGGTTAACAGAAACATACAACCAAATATTGACTTATCAATGACATGCACTTTTTGAGAAGTGAAGATACTGGGAATTCTAACAAATGCAAAATCTCTAGAAATGAAAATTTTCACCATTACATAGAATGATGACATAAGCCCTTTAAGTTTTACAGGATGCTAACAATCATTGAGCCAAAAGCCCGTAATGTTTACAGAAATTTAGAGGGAGAGCAGTTTTTGCCTTAGATTCCATTCATTCAAGCTATTAACGTTTGATCAATCTTTTTGCACCAAAGTATGTTCTTCCCGTATTTTGAACATAGTTTACTTATGCAACATACCTGGAAAACTGTTCTTGCAGCCCACGCATCTGAGCTCTGCTACGCTCCGACTCCAGTGTCACCTCCCGTAATCTTTTTTCACTCTCAAGTCTTAAATGTCTTTCTTCCTCCAACTCATGTATCAGCTTCTCACGCTGAAAGACCATTAAAAGTTATTTATTAATTGTACACATAAAACATACTTCTAGCAAAAATTTAAGATTTAATTTGGGAAAAATCATCAAACAATCAAAATAATTACCATAACTCTCCAGTCCCATCTTTTTTTGTATAGCAATGTTACATAGAATAACAAACTAGAGACGGAAAGCCTTTCAGAATATCCCCATCACATTGAGCTACTCTTACTCAGCTCAGACTCACTAAAGTCAGCGTATTTAAAAACAAATACCCACCCTCTCCTTCAAAGCTCTTTTTCTTCACCTCCACTCAAAATAAATGTAAAAAATCATATTTGAGATCTGCGTTCTATCTTGCTTGAATGCAGACATGGGAAGCATGAAACAAGTCAAGAGGACACCTTGTGACCCATCCCTTAATGTTTCAGTCTCACGAGCAGAGAAGGACCTGCTTCTGCACCACTGGTTTTCTTGTTTTTGCTGAGAGAAGGATCCCTATCAGCAGGACAGAGTCTATTTGAATCTATTTACTGAAATACTATGACAAAGAATATGTTTATAAAAACTGAGTACCAATCAAACAAGTACGAGAGAAATAAAAATGTCATTAATTTTACTCATAGTTCTCAAAGGCAAATAGCATATGGTTGTTGTTAATTCTTAAAACAGAGGACCAAAAAATGCAACCCATAACATACTGAGCTACCCAGATAAATCTACATATGTCATGGCCTAATCTTTTTTTTTAAAAAAAAAAAGAAAGAACATCATATAAAAGGGTACCTAATGATTTCAAAACCCTATTTTAAAAGTAGCTAAACACAATTTAGGAGGAGCAGGGGAATGAACTGAAAAGTTATAAAAAATGCTATTGGAATTAAAAAATGGTATATACAGCCTTTTCCATGTGATACTGTTACAGGGAAATTAAATGGAATTAAATTTTTCCTCGTGCATTTAAATGTGATAAAAAAATCAATAAAAAATCCCAAGCAATTTACGTGGTACTACATTATACTCCGTCAGCGAAGGGGTTCCAATGTCAGTTGTCTAAGAAAAGGTTAAGTCATTGTAAAGCTACAGTGGGTTCACCACCTATATGCTTTGAAAAATCTCTGTGCCCATGGTGCAGTGCGATTTGTAGCCTGTCAGACAGTCTGACGTAGTTCCACTGCTGACCTAAATTTTCATGATACACCTGCAAAAATTTATCTGGAAATTATACATACAGTTTCATTAGAAAACAACAGATGTATCTTAGTGTTAAGCCATTAAATGGGGGAGACAGGTTATTTGTACAAGTCTCACAGCTATAAATCTTACTGGATAATAATTTACAATAGCAGTAACCAAGGGACCAAAAATATGAACATTACCAAGTAGAAAAGGGATCTTAAAGACAGTGATAAACAAGCAGATGCCACAAAGGGAGGCTGCAAAGGATTAAATGAAATACCTATATGCTTGTGAAAAAATATGGGGAATTACTCAGAGAACAGAGGGCTTCTGCCTAGTTGGTCATATGTAATATCTGGAAAATGGAAAACTGCAAAACAAGAAACAAATTACTGGAAAACAAATACATTGTTCTAACTAAATTATCTAATTACTGTTCTTACTGTTAAATAACCATGTTCTGCCAGGTGCTGAGTAACCATTGGTTTCTGCCAAGCTAGGAAGAGCAGAGAGTGCTCAGCACCAGGCAGAAGATACACAGCACCTTCAGTACAGAGTATGGCTCACGAAGGATAACTCAAGCTAATGATACGGGAAGAATATCCAAGCAGTTAGTATTTCTCCAGCTTAGATCCCATCAATGCCAGCTTCAAAATTATGCTGTTCCAGAGGCCCTTGCTGAATACTCTTAGCATCTTCTCTTATAGAAGCATTTCACTGCTGCTAAAGAGACATCTAGAGCTTCCAGAGAGTCAGAAAGTAGCAAGGAAAATGACATAAAGAAATATATAGTTACCACCCAGGGCTTAAGACAAGCTCTCAGAAGATACTGGTGTCTATAGAAATTGGGCTTAAAACCAAATACATAACTGTCCCTACAGTAACTGATAAGTCACTTTGGAGGAAAATCAGGTACTGCTATGAACCCAAGTTGACTCAAAAGCACCAGGCTGTGCCTGAGCTACCTGATGCAGTAACAGCTTAACTATGATAATACACTGAAGACCAGAGATTCAGCCATGCCTTCAACACTCATTCAGCGTCATTACTGCCACAATGATCTTATTCTGATACAGAAACTACTATATGTCTGCTATTCTGACTATGCTCTGCTCCTCAAATAAACCTTCTTTCTACATTAGGTACAAAACCAGATCTCCGGTGGGGAAAGACAAAACATGACACTTCAGAAAGCAGATAAGTATCCTTTCCTCCATCTCACTGGCAGGATGTTTTGCAGGTTGCACACAGCCCCACTGACTGTCCTGCAGAATGAGTGCGCCATATCTACGTGCATGGCCGTGCTACTGCTAATCACAAAACCACATTTTCTCGTAGAGCATAGAATATACAGCAAAGATTCACAAATCCAAACTTTCCCCTACAGGTCAAAGAGCTGTATAAACTATTTCTAGGTTTCATTTGCCTCTTGCTGATAGGTCACAGAATGCTGTTGCTACCATTTACTCCTTCTATTCATGTGGGGAAGTCTGTATTATCGTCCCACACAAAAAGATCAGCACATCCACATGATTTTTTTTTTTTTTAAGAAGAAGAAAGGACCTAGGAATTACCTTAAGAAAAGTACCCATAAATCAACAACAAATTCACATTACAAGAACAATAACGTTACAGGAATGAAATGCTTAAACATTAGGAACTTCTGGAATGAGTTGAATGTCCAGTTCCAATTCAGCCACCTCATGAGCAAGCATAATGACACAGCATATATATTACATGAGCACATACTATTGCTGTACAAAACGTACGCTTCTTTCAGGGTATAAGATGAACAACAAACAAGTCACAAGGCTACAAGACCAGAAACAAAAGCACTAACCTATGGCCCTGAAATTCTGGGTTCTCTTCCCAGCTACCTGTATGAATAGGGAGACTGCCCACAGGATAGCTGCACAGCAATAGCACCATCAGCCTTCATTCATGTGCTTCTTCACAAGAATTTACCAGCAACCTTGAGGCACTTCTGCCATTTTTTGCAGAAAGCAGATCTGCTTTCAGCCAGATCACAGACATTAAATAGTGTAGAGGTAGGAAAAAAGGAGTAAGAGACCACCCACCCTTGGAAAGTTTTCAGGTCTCCAGGACACAAAACACTAATGTATACTACACACAGAAAGTAGCTCCTAGCAGTAGGGATATTATCTACAAGAAAAGAGAACTAGATTTTTATTCAAACCCAGAAAAGCCATAATGAAGTGTCACATGAGAGAAGTGAGCCTAACATACAGAAATGCCAGGATTAAAGAGATATTTTTTTTTTTGTCTCCTGGAAGCAAATAGCATATCCCTGAATTCTCCAGAAATTTTGCACCATCATAACCTCCTTTATAAGCTCCTCTGTGCTAAACCCACATTATTCCTGTGCAAAATAAAGGTGTGTGAAAGGAAATGAACCAGCCAGAAATGGTTCAAGGTTTTACAGTGAATATAAGCTCACTGGAAAGGGATACAATTAGCATGCCATGTGAAGAAAAGGTTAAATAAAAAAAGAAAGTATCATGTGAAATAAATCAGTATGTCTTTACACCAGAAAAATCACTGCCGTCTTCCAATGAAGTTATATGTGTTCCCACTTGCCAATTCTTCTTTAATTGCAGCTGCTTCTCTCCATGAGCTCTGCTAGGAAACTAGTTTCCCTGCTTCCTCTCCTCACCTTCTGCAGCACAGCTATAACCTTCTCCTCTTAGAAGTATAACCCTTACTTCACTCTTGCTTCTCTTTTTCAGCCTCTCCAGATAGCCTGACTTTCATCACATCACCCTGTCACATCTCTGATAACTTTCCAAATATGCAAAAATTTTATGTGAACAAACTAGAGTGAAAGACAGGGTTAGCAAACTCCACCAATACTTTTGCGCAAGTACTGAAATATTTTAACACTTGAACAAATAAATTGCAATTACTTTTTCATGAACATTTCAGCAATCAAGTTTCACTAGCTGCTCATTATGCTCATGAGCCAGCGTTTGCACTTCAACGAGTTCCTTTTTGTGTAGCTGTAGAAACGTTCGTGTCAAAATGTTTCATTTCTCATCCAGGCAGGGATATGTACCACACATTAACTCATCTTCTCAAAGTTAAGGAAGGAATCCAATTTGAGATACTCATGATCAAAACAAAACGCATGAAAACTTTTTATGGCTAGACTGAAAATAGCACGTGTATTTGACAGAAAAATCCGAATCACTCCTCAGCACTCCATGAAGAGACCAAGAGACAACACTTATTTTCAGAGTTACTGGTTAATAGCCGTGCTCTCGGTCTAAGGACTGACGCAGTGCAGCCACGCAACGAGTGTCTCCTAAGAGGTGCTCAACCATTTATGTCTTCTTTAATTCACTTGGAATGCATCACAAATGTCAGGACCTGGTTCTTTCACATTCTACCAAACTGCAAAACGGAGAAGTGATAAAACATGAAAGCGGACATGGCAGGCGGCAGCAATGGGAGGCAGTGCATGGTGCTGCGGGGCCGGGAGCTACACAACAGGCAGAGCAAACATGTGGCACCTTAAGGTTTTGTTCGGAGAGGTTGCCTTCTTAACCATTTTTCCTTTCTGGGTTATCTCGCTGTCAACTTTAAATTTAGACATGGATGACGCTCAAGCCTTCCAAGTCAGGGGCTTGCAGTTTAACTCCTTTATCTATGATTGCAAATAAAATCAGCAGATGTCTCCTTTTAATGACGGGACCGACTCCATGACAATACCTTCTCAGGGACTTGTCTCCACCAGGGTCAAGCATTTGACTAACTCAAGCACATTTCTT
Organism: Fulmarus glacialis; assembly: GCF_000690835.1. Classification (NCBI taxonomy): domain Eukaryota; kingdom Metazoa; phylum Chordata; class Aves; order Procellariiformes; family Procellariidae; genus Fulmarus; species Fulmarus glacialis. The sequence continues at coordinate 17,595 of NW_009234209.1, read as the reverse complement.
ATTCCAAATCCTCTAGTCTCATTCCCCCTTTTTGCCAGACCTCCTTGAATCCTCTCCTCAGTGCTGATGATCTTGCACCCTCCGTGTTAAAACTGCTTTGTTGACAGCTCATTCCTCCTTGCCTCCCCACTAAAAAACATTTTCCCCTACCCCTCCATAATGTGTCACCCTAATAATCTTACTTTTTCTTAACATCAGTGGGTCAGATGTATCGTGTGTCTGGGGCTGCTGGTAGCAGGGGGCTGTGGGGCCTCTGTGAGGAGAGGTCAGGGATGTCCCCTGCCGGACACAGCCGGTTCCAGCCGGAGCCGGTCCCAGCCGGCTCTGCCACGGCCCCACCACAGGGCACAACTGAGCCCATCAGCAACGCTGGTGGTGCCTCTGGGAAAATGTATTTAAGAAAGGGCAAAACACCACAGAGGCAGTGAGGAGGGAGGAAAAAAGTGTGAGAAACAGCCCAGCGAGTGCCCAGATCTGAGGAGGAGGAGAGGGAGGAGGCACTCCTGGCACTGGGGTGGGTATTTCCCTGTAGCCCGCGGAGGGACCATGGGGGACATTTCCTGAAGGACTGCAGCCTGTGGAGAGCCCACGCTGGCGCAGGTTTATCCTGAAGGACTGCAGCCTGTGGAAGGACCCACGCTGGAGCAGGGGAAAGGTGTGAGGAGGAAGGTGCAGCAGAGAGGGACTGTCATGGACTGACCTCAAGCCGCATCCCCATCCCCCTGCACCCCTCAGCAGAGAAGTTGGGGAGTCAAATTCCCCAAACTGCGCTTTGGAAACTGTTGTTTTAAATTTGTCTTTGTTTTACATTATCCAAATCTATTTTAATTGGCAATAAATTAATCTTCCCCAAGCTGAGTTTGTTTTGCCTGTGAGGGTAAATGGTAAGCTATCTCTGTGTCTTTATCTTGATCCACGAGCTTTTTCATCTTATCTTCTCCCCCAGTCCTGTTCAGGAGGGGGAGTGAGAGAGTGGCTGGGGGGGCGCCTGGTAGCCGCCAAGGTCAACCCACCACACCAGAGTATTTTAACTTTTTAAATTTTTCTTTCATATAAAAATCATACTACTCCTTTGATCAATAATGTTATCTATATGTTAAACAAAAACGTGTCTGTGCATCAAGATTTAAAACTATAGATAATTGCAAGTGAAAAATTAAAAGGATTCAGTATACACACGCCATGCATACTATACAGGCTGTTGCTATTCATAAGGGAGCCAGCCCAACATCAACATGGGAACTGGTCCCTCCTTTTTCTGTTTAGCTTATGTTTGAATCTTATGAAAAGCAATTCCTAAGAACAGCTAGGTATAACTGAACTGATTAGTTCAAATATCAAAAATGTCTTAAAAGGGGCACAAATGTAATCTCTTCTCATCTTTAAGGTTATCTTTTAAGTAGTGAAAAGGGCTACTGTTTAAATAGAAATAAGATTCTTCTGTATTCTTGAATTTGTTCTTTGCTTCCCCAGTGCATCATAAGAAGGGTTTTACTATGGTACTACTAATTATGCTAACATGGGAGCACTATTTTGTCAAAAAAAGTCTACATGAGAATATTTAACACAGGCTTAATGTTGCTCAAAATCAGGCTAATAACCTTCACATTAATTTTTTAACAACTATTTTAAAGCATTTGCTAAAGAGGGTCACAATTTCTGTGTAATGAATATTGATTTCAAACAGATACTTTGCAATGAATTTAAATGAGGGGAAGAAAAGAATATAAAATTTTTTGTTTACAGTTTGAAGTACCATTAAGTCATTGCTAACCTAAACTGAGTATTTATGTATTTTTAATGCATTTTCTGATGTGTCCCCGTTTCGGCTGGGATAGGGTTAAATTTCTTGCTAGTGCTGTGTTTTGGATTTAGTCTGAGGAGAATGTTGATAACACACTGATGTTTTCAGTTGTTGCTAAGTGCCCTCCTAGTCCAAGGACAGCTCCCATGCCTACTGACTGAGCTAGGTACACAAGACGGGGGGGAACATGATCAGGACAGCCAGCCCAGCTGGGTAATGGGGTATTCCATACCATGTGACGTCATGCTCAGTATATGAATGGTAGGCGTGATCCAGGAAGTACCGATCGCTACTTGGATATCGGTCAGCGCAGGTGGTGAGCAATTGCATTGTGCATCACTCATTTTGTATATTCTATCATTATCATTATTATTTTCCCTTTTCTGTTCTATTAAACTGTCTTTATCTCAACCCATGAGTTTTTCTCACTCTCACCCTTCCGATTCTCTCCCTGTCCCAATGTGGGGGGGAGGGGAGAGTGAGTGAGCGGCTGCGTGGTATTTGGCTGCCTGCCAGGTTAAACCACGACATGATGCTATGCATCTGATACCTTGCCATAAAAGTAACAATTTAATAGAATTATAGCCTGGTCTGTATCACAACATCCTATGAGCCAGAGAGAATCAACCAGCCACAAAAGTAGACAACACCACCACCACCACAAAAGTAGACAACGACAACAGAATTAAGCAAACAAATAGCAACTACTAGAAGCACATTAAAATCAATTTTTCTAGCAAGCCAATGCCCAATACTGTTATGAATAAATATGCATATTCAAAGTACTCAAAAACACTATTTTGTCACCCTTGTATGCCACTTGTGAAAGACTGCTGCAGGCAGGAGCCATGAAACAGCCTGGGATAAGGGATGAGAGAGGGATGGGGAAACAGTTCCATTTTTCAACAATTAATTATGAAATATTAACTGAAATAGAAACTGGAATTTGCAACTTGGTCTCTCAGTTGGTTACTTTAACAAAGTAACTCATTTTTTCCAATGCAATGAATATTTAATTCCCCCAACATAATGCATAGTGATCAAATGGTATTTGTTCAAGTGCCACAGAGTACACCTGAGCCCCAGCAGCCCACGGCCCAAGCTGTATGTTAACGGCAAGTACAAGTGTTCTCTATGTTACAGATATCTTGTGAGAGCTTGTGTTTGGGTCCTGCAAAAAAACCAGGTCAAGAAGTCCGAGGTGGTTCACCCTCATCTGTCTTACACTGAAGGTGGGTGAAATCTCTCTGGTGTGGTCACCTCCAGAGGCAGACGGACCTGCCTGCCACCCTCCTGCAAAGCCTGGGGCTCCTATGCGAGGCAGGAGTCCTCCCTCCAAACTCCCCTTGTGCCACCTGGTCCCAAACCCAGCACACAGGAGACTACAGTCCGCTGTCTGACTAAACTTATTTCACTCATAGACAACAGGAAAGAAATGTGATTACAAGAACAGAGAGCAGATACAATTTTTTATTTCATCATAAATTGCACCAGGTACTGTATTTTCATTCAAATTAAAATGAGTCAAACTTCAGAGTGTCCTTTGTTTGCTCCTCATCGATCGCTGTTAAACCAAATGTTTCTCATTCTGTAATCAATACTCCTCTGCAAAAATAAACCAAGGCACTGACAAACAACTTTGCAGAACATTGCAGCGCTCCTTGTAGTGGACTTTGACAGCATGAAAAAACACTACCCCGAAGAGTGGGGAAAAAAGAAATGCATTGCTTATTGTGCTTATTACAATTTTTACAGGCTGCTTACAGCTGAATCATTTTACTGTAACAAGACTTTATTAAATTAGCCAGCTATTGAAACCAGAGCTTTCCGACAGTAGCAGTTAATATGCCTTTGTCCCTCATTACTGTTTCCAGCTATACTGGGAATGCTGACAAATACCCTTAAACACTCAAAGCTTTCCCAGGGATGAGGTTATAGGTGTTTTTAAAGCACAGCGAAGTATTAAGGTATAAACAGTAATAACTTAAGCACTTGGAGGGTTCATGGAGGGAGAGGTAGCTTTATTTCCACATCTCTTCAAAATAAGAAAGTTAAGGGTGAAGTCGTGTGGCTGCTCTATTATCAGAATGAATTACCCTTTCACCTGATACAGATTTGTACTACAGAGGCTAGAGAAGAAATTTCCTTGATTTGTATCAGGCCTCTACTTTTTTCCCCAATTATTTTATGATGTAATCATTTTTGCTAAACTTCTTCCTGCTAAAGCTCTGCAACAGCAAGATATAAATAGTATAAAAAGCAGTATCCTAATTTTAGGCTGGTATCTTCTAGCTTTTTCGTTCCAGGAAGAAAAAATGGTGATTCTTTAGAATAAGATTCTGCTCCCAAAATGACAGGCTGCCCGAATAAACCAGGAAAATCTAACTGACACTAAATAATTTGTATTAGCATTTTCTAAAACTGCCTTGAAAACAGTTAAAGAAAATAATTTGCAGCAAATAATTTATTTTCCACGATGAAATTTTAATATGCTAATACATCTCTCTCTTTGGCCTCATATCAGACTAGCACATGTATCCCGTGACTACCAGATGTAAACTTCAAGCTTTGCTTGGCTCTAAGATGAATAGCAAGATGGGAAACGTTTATTATTATTATTAGTGATATTTTAGTGACAGTAGTTTACACACTTTATATTCTTGGGTGATAACACTGCTCCAGAGCAATTCAAGTAAATTAGAAACTCTTTCTTGGTGTAGTTACTCCTTCTGAATAAAATAAGATGCTAGCTTTCACTGTGCACTAGCTCAAAATTGCCACCGTGTGGCAGGACAGCAACTTAATTTAGCATTATTTATACTGCACTGATACGGTTTTAATTGCATCTGTACGACAGAATAACTGCTGTGCTGAAGCTCCTTTATCATTGCAAGCCTACAATTAATCTGAATTAGGCAGGCTATTAAACGAACAGTACTGTATATATAGTTGGAGTTGTGACAACATTTATTTTTACAGAAAAAAAAACCCTAAATAATTCATAAAACCTTTCAGCACAGAGCTAGACGGCTAGCAATACTGTCTGCCCACCGCTTTCAACAGCTATGGTGTATGGCCAGCCCTCTGAAAGGGAGTTCTTACTGCCCAACAGCTCTTCAGTTCTGTGAAACACGCAATGACAGGCCACACAAAACTGGAGTCACCTTTAAAAAAAAAAAAACAACAAAACAAAAAACCCCACTCGTAGTCTTCCAGATACTAATAAACTTGAGTCAACTATGTGGACCTCTTTTAGCACCTTTCCTGGAGACACACCTATAGACACAGTAGTTATACACAATCCCTGATAGCAATATATGCGCAAGCATGCTTTCTGCAGGTGAAACATCCACATTCCCAGTAGCCGTCATTCCCTCGACTTCTTAAAGGTCATCTCTGTATCGTATTTTCAATGTTGAATGAAGGCAAGCAATATGTATTTTGATAATCCTGTCTCCCTAATAAAACAATTGCTGTTCATTCAAATTCACAGTTGATAGCCCAGTTTCAAAGCCTTGTATTGATCTTCAGTTCTTAGGATAATTAATTTTTCCATTTTAGACATTATTTCCTTAAAGGGGGAGGGGTGTAGAGAGAATACTCTTAGTGAACTTGAAAGTCCCACATAGTCAGATCATGGATTTTTTTTTAATTATTAATCTTAAAATGATAACACTTTTAAAAAATGAATTTGCAAATGTAATTGAGCTTCTAACAGCTTCTACAGACAGTAATTAAAGAAATCTCATTTCTCTAAATTAAATATAATGAAATGTTTTTCAAGATCAAATAAAAACTTGGAAACAATATTAAGACAGACATAATTCGTATGAATACCTAGTATTCAGAAGTGTGAGGAAAAAACCTCTGTCAATACCAAAATGAGAAACAGTGGAATTAATAAGCAATATAAATGTAATTTTTTTTTTCCCTGAACATCTTACATTATAATGGCTAATTATAACTCCAAGCCCTTTGTTACACGCTTTTTTTGTAAGGTGACTTGCATTATATTAAGATGTCTAACTAAGCATAAAGGTGTGTGTTTGTTTTTTACACTAGGTATATACAATCTTTTCTTACTAGAAACGAAGTTTTATAACCAATGTAACTTGTTTACAATGAGCCTTTATTAGTTCAGTTGCAAACAAGCAAAAATCCCCAGTCTGTGCCAGTTTATGTTTCCCACTTGTTTGATTCAGGAAAATTTATAATAATGGTGTTTGAACCATAAAACAGCACAAAAGAGTGTGTGTAGACAACAACTTGCAAGAGAATACAGCCAACCCACCTGGGCCAGCAACGTGTCAATTGTTTGATTCACCTACAATTTTCTATCAGATCCGCAATTCTTGAACGCTTCCTAAAGGGATATCAAGGTAGCAAGGTATGAAACACAGAAGGTAAGGCTGACTGGCGAAACAAAAGCTCCCGGTCGCTGAAATACAACTGAGGTTTTGAAACTTGATTTTTTCATCAGAACAAAACTAAATCTTTGAATAAATAAAAGTCACACCAAAACATTAAGTAGTAACACAGTTACAGCCTGCATTTATACATCTAATAACTTCACAGACTCGAAGAGCTACATCTGTAGAGTTGAATGCTCTACTGATGACTGACGGCAAGTCTCTCACTCATTCTCTAGTAGACTTATTTAAATAAACAGGCCATAGGACTGAACTCCCCCCTCACAGAACAAAGATTAGGAATAAATGAACCCAGGTGATTTAGAAAAGGATCCAGGTTCAAAAAAGTGGCTTATCCCATGGGATATTGCCTATATTTAGTAATCCGAAACTCCACCTTGGGTCAGAAGAGAAGTTTCAAGAATTTTTCTTTAATAAAGGGGGTGGATCTGCAGCAAATCAACCATTCCAAACAAACAAAAGTAACATTAAAAAAAATTGTAACTCAAAACCACAAGCAAACCCTAATACTATATGCACAGGAGAAGGGCACACTAACAGTATGGCATTCTACTGAAGAAACCTGCTCTACGTACACTTTTACCCTTCTTGGTGGTCACAGCAAATTATTAAGGCATCTTTCGTGATCTTCCCTGCCTAAACATCTCTCTCCTCAGCATGTCCAAGACTTTAGAATGTACTTTGACTTGCAGTGAGGGCCAGAAGATTTGCCTGTAGTTCTCTCAAGTGCATTACATGTTCTTTGGACTTTTTGTGACCTACAGCAACACTTTCAAAACAACTGTATTCTGTATAGGTGCATGAGATGAGCTCTAGGCCATATGATTTAGGGTGACTTCCACAGTTGCACTTCCTCAGATTACATTTAATTTTTGATATGGCATGGTTTTGTTTTATAGTTAATAGGTATTTGCTGTCAGTTTGGATGAAATTCCAGCGTAGGCACAGACTTGAAGAGAAAAGAGATTCCTTGAGGTCTGTAAACCAGTGTAGTCCCACAGCTGATACTCTTTCAAAATTTAAGAAAGATTTTCAAAGGGGGTTTAAAAGGCAGGAGGTTTCCAGATCTTGTCTGCATTGTTTGGGGTGTCTATAAAAGATAATCCCATGAAGTATGGCAGCCAATGGCCAGCTCAGACTCAGAAAATGTATTCAAGTTCCTTTTAACCAGGTAACAATATTTTGAGAAGCCACTCTGTAAACATTACTGCAAACCAGCATTTTTGGCAGACTTGCAAATGGCTATGAAGTCTAGAGAGAGAGGGGAGAAAAAAGCCATGAATTTGTGGTCATGCTGGACTTTGATTTCTGAAACTAAATGGATGCCTATCTATTTAAGGCGACTTGCTGCAATAGAATAGTGCCTCACTATTCTGTGGAGCAGAAATAAAGCATAGTCTGTAGAAAAGGAGACTAAGAAGACAAAGGACATGTAAAAAGACAATGAAAGGTGACATGTCACTCAAGCTACACTGTTTATACCTGGCATTGATTTTAACCTATGGAATTCATATGAAGCAATATGCAGTACCTGCAATATCTGCAGAATTTACTCCTATGCTTTCCGAAGTATGCAATGAAGGGACACAGTCCCAGAGTACAGTGACAAGAAGGGCCCAGCCACAAGGTTTCTCCTAGATCCAGCTGTAATGGTAGAAGAAGTCACTGCCCCAGTCTGATCACTCCTGACGACTAGCTGGAGGTCACCAGCCGTTCAAGTCAGCAGAGAATTGCTTGAGGCTCAGTATGGAGTACAAGGCAGCCAGTTTAACTGAATCCACCACCAAATGTGCTTTGAAGTAACCTGGCGGGCTGTGCAATGAAGCAGAAGATGGAGCACTAGCATAATCCCCACCCACTCTGCTGTGGTGACAGTAACCCCCAGCAGGGAGACAGTGACATCCTGAACAACTCTTCCTTATCTGCAATGCCTGTATGCCTGCGCCCGAAGCGAATGGGTTTTTTCCCCTGTAACTAACCAACGTGTTCTTTAGATGATATAAATGGTTTCTTTTCTAAAGGACTGGATGCTCACAGAACAAATGGGCATGTGGCCGAATCAAGCATTTCGCACTTGGATCTGTATTAGTGAGATAGGAGTTAGGCAGCAGGACACACATAGGATGAGCATTAGGAAAAAAACACACTCCTAAGAGTTTTATTTGGCTTTAATGGATCGGTCAGTGGAACTCCGCTTCGTTGCTCCAGGGAGCTCTGGGATTTACTCACAAGCTAGGAGTAGCATGTGTTTCTTGCCTTGATGCTGGAGAGAGTTAGGGCTTCCTCACTTGCTGGACTTCTCATGAATGTATTTGTATTTCCTGCTAATAAATAGGATATGAAGAAACTGAAATAGATGTAAGGCTAAACAAAAACTGGGAGGATGGGAGAAGTATGCCAGTTGTGAGAAGTAGCTCAGAATGGTTTGCAGTGCCACCAGACCCCCATGGATCTGGGATATGCCAATATTTTAAGTTTTCACAAACACACTTCTATTTGCCTCTCCCAGCTGACACACTCAACACCTCCAGCATCACTACTTTGCTGCTAGCTACCTTTCCATACAGCATTTCTTTCTCCCAGGCTCTTTACAGCATCGTTCATGAGTATGTCAGATCTTATTACATTTTTTTCCGTGTTCACTTGTAGAGTCCATTTATGGTCGGTAAGTAACTGCAAAAAAAGATACCTTATTTACTCAGCTGTTCCTTGCATGTATGCCAGAGTCCTATCGCTTTAGTTTTCTGACAAATGTTCTTCTCTATCATATTCACTCCTTTAGCACTGCAGGCTCTGCTAAAGGCAATAGGGAAATGTGGTGGGTTTTTTTGTTGGCTGGCGCATCTTCAATGGTATTTTTAACAGAGCTGCCACTGCAAAATCTTTATTAGTGCTGACGATGCACACATGCAGAAGAACTGGCTCAACTTTCAGGGGCCAGATTAAGTTTGCAAGCCTGGTACCTGGGAGAACTTGAAAAAATAAAATAACAAGTTTGCATGTTGTTTTTAATTCGTTCACTGGTCAAACTGGAGTAGTTGAAAGACTGTGTCTCCACCTGATACCATTTTTTGGTACCTTTTTTCAGTAACAGGTTCACTTGAATGTCTGTTCATGTTTCTAGAGACCAAATTCAGCTCAACTCTAAGCGCCAGCTAGACCCTACTCCTTTAGTCCCCTTTCCTTACTAGAACAGGTAGGCTAGACACACTTCTAACTTAGTTCTCTGGTCTTCATTTCCATCTTTATCTTTTTACATAGGATGTAACTGTTTTATTGTATCTAACCATCGTTTATTCTAATCTATTAATTGCACATAGTCACGTACATGTCTCTCATTTAAGACACGACTAAAAAAATCTGCTGGGTTTTTTTTCAACTTAACAGCAAGTGTTGACAATTACAAGTGTTAGTTTGATTTTCTTGGAGAGAAAAAAGAAAAGATGCTTCTTTTTCTACAGAAAATACCAACTACTAAAACCAAAGAGTGCAGCTCTCCTCTCTTTTGCCTCTTCCACCTTCAACACTAGTTGAAAAAAATCCAGCAGAAGTAGTTGCAGCTATTAGGCTTAGCAGAAGTTCTGTTCCTGGATAATAAAACACATAATCACCTAATTAAGATGCAGGACTTTCCATGTGCATTCTCTACCGCATAGAGCACTAGAATAGGAGTCAGGGGAGCCATTCTAAATTTTTGGTACATTTTGGCCAGCACACCAAGGTTGCATATCACTTCCACACATGGTTCCCTTGTCTTTCACAGTGGCAGATGCTCTGTAAAAGCAAGAGCGTGAAACCCCTCCCCCCCGCAAGACCAGGACAGCTCAGCAATGCTTTACAGACTTCCTGGATCGTGGCCATAGCAGTTTGTCTGTCCACTGGGTACAAGGAGTATGAAGAATGGGTTGGCAAACTCTTTATTAAACCACGACAATAGCTTTTAAGCTTTGGCAAGAAAGAAATTTTGCTATGCATCTGCAGAACAGGAAATTTGCTCTTCGCTAGTGCTTCTGTGGGCTGCTGTAATATATTACTACAACAAACAACCTCCTATCGCTAACTCAAGACATCAAGTTTGGTATCAAATTCAATACAGGTGAAATATGAACAATCTTTGTCTAAATGGGGCTGAAAGGAAACACCCTAGGTGCGCTGACCATGCAAGCAAAGTCAAGCAGAGCTGGGTTCGTGGGAATCAGGGTGCTCGAGTGTGTAGTTCAACTCTTCAGCTGCTGTGGGGGTAGGGGACAAGCCCCATCGAGTACCACTGGTCCTGCTCCTGCTTGGGCACTTAGATGTAAGTCAGTGACTACACGAAAAGATCAAAGCTAAGAAAAGTTTCTCCTTCCGATCTCTGCTAGATTAAACACACTTCCAGAAGCTGATATTCTTGTTTCCTGGGGGTTCACAAGGATATTTCTGCTAGCCTGTTTATGTCCCTTCTAAAGCTCTTCCTTTTGAAATGCGTTAGACTGCACGCGTTCTTCACACCCTGACTTCCATTTGCCTCCTCCTCCATTTTTCAGTTTGTGAACAGGTTTCCCTTATCAACTGATGGAAGATACAACCGCTGGAAACCTGCCTTTAGACTATCACAGCCTCACTATCACAACTCTCAAAGTCTAGTTTTAGGATGAAATTATTTTTCAGCTTCTCATTTAAGGCATGTATTTTCCAATGATATCTCCTACATCACAAGTTTTCCCTTCTGAGGTGGTTCATTATCAATGACAGGGAAATCTTACGTAATGCGAGACTTCTAACAACCACCTGGGAATTCTGACCTGCTCCTCTAGCGACGGCCGTGGAAGAAGTTTCTTAAACGGAAAACTCTGCCAGTCACTGCCAGAGGGCACTTGTTAATAGATACTGCCAGGAGCAGGATATTCCCAAGAGATAATAATTTTTCTCCAGCACTCAGAAATAATTTCTAAATAAGCAGTGTCACCAGGGATGCTGATCACAAATGTGCAGCATAAAGATGTAATTACGAAATGACAGTCGTGTGGACTGCGTATACTGAGCCAAATCCCCTCTCGGTATTCATCCCAAGTAGCCGGGCTGTGATTATTCATGGCATATCAGCACCCCAGGCTCCAAACGGCTCTCAGCACTATTTAGATGCCCAGTAAGACCCTGCCTCTTCCCCAAAGAGTTCACAGGCAATCAGATGAACAGCAGAAGAGTCAGAATAAAGCCTGGTTTACAAATCAGCAATTTAGATCAGAAATTAAATATTTTCCAAGTTTATAAAGGAATTAGGCGGCAAAAGCAGTGACAGGCCTTGCAGGACATCAAAGTTAAAGACTATAACCCTTAATGAGTACAGTGAACAGGGGTTTTAAGCAGCTGGTTATTTAAAGTCACACAACAGGGTACTGTGCAGAAAGCACAACTTATCAGCACAGTTTGGAGAATGAGCGAAAGCCACTTCACGGCCAGGTAAGGTCCTGTATCAGGCCTGGTACTTTTATTAGTTTCCAGAACAACTACAGAGTGCATCATGCCAAGCGGTATGGAAATAACACAACCCAAACATCACAGTCATTCCCACAGTCTAGACAGTCTCCTCTCGCAGGACATGCAGCAAGCCTGATCACCAGTTCCAGACTTGGAAAACTATGTCATGAGATCTTCATTATGAAAGATCCCGTAGAATATCAAAAGATGCCTTATCACAATGCAACAGACACAGAGCCAAAACAAACAGAAAGTATGTAAAAGCAAATTCCTGACAAAGCAAAAACTGAATTAAAGTTTATGAGACTGGAGTAGGGAGGGAAAGAAAGGAAGAATCAGTTGCTAGCTCAAGCTATATGAATCTATACAAAGCTACGTAAGTTTAGTATACGAAGACATTATTTCCTTACTGTGTTCTAATATTTCTTTTAAATCTTGAACAGAAGTTGCAGAGAGGGGAGTGATTATGTTATGCCAAGAGAAAAAAACCAACAAAAACAACAAAGCAAATGGGGCTTAATGGCACAAAGAATACTGACAAGTTCAAATCTTGCTCAGATGAGCTGCGACTGTTTTTCACGTCTACCTGCAAAGCGCCCTGTGGTTGGAAATGGGCCAACAGTTTTTCCCAGTTTCTGCCATCTCTCTTTTATTCATCTCCAACAGACTACTTTCTGTATGCTTATGTTTGGTCTTTGCCCAGAGGGAACTGGACAAGACAACGGTACCTTATTATGCTGTCTCGGTGCCCTGGAGCTTCCATTACGGGTCAGGGCTCCATTGCACGAGGCGTTGAACAATACTTGTTGCAGTAAAGAGTTCTTACTCTAACACGAGGCAATCTAAAGCACTGCTTCAGCTGACTCGTTCCAAGGGTCAGCACCGGCTTCACGGTACAAGCTCCAAGAGCACTGCATTCATTTCAATAAATGGGCATTTAATGGAAGCAGCACAACTGAGCAATAGTCTTGTACATAAACTTTGTCCTTCCTTATGCAGAACTTTCTCTCCCTCCCGATAACCTTTTCTGTCCCATTTGGGGAAAAAAAGGGTCATTCTTCTGGACCCAGACAAAAAACCCCCTTGGTTTGTGCAGGGACTAATGCCACATATCACAAAAAAGAAAAATCACTAGAGCGATATTTAAGTTCAGCTTTAGATGACAACAATGAAGAAATTAAAGACCATACTCCCTCTCCAGCAGTGACACTGCTCACCTACCCCGATTGGCTTGATTAGACTGAAGCGAATTTGGGGAATCGGTATTTCTGCACATCTCGTCCTCTTGGCCTTGCTTTAGCCACACTTCGCAAGAGAAATCAGTAACAAGCCCAAATCACCATGAGGGCGACTATAATGCACTCCCAGAACCCCTGGAAGAGTTGATACAAATATGGAAATGACAGAAAAAGGCTGAAATTGTTGCAATGCATATTGTGACCAGATTTGAATTAACTGACTCAAACCAGTAAGACGAGAGTTTTTCTTAGATCTTACGAGTGGGCCTACAAGATTTAACCACAAAACCTGAAAATACTAGAAAAGAGATTTATTTTTAAAAAATAAATACAAACAAAGTCTTAAGAAGATAAATTAATGGATTTTTCTGTGTTCCCAGAACTAACACTATAAACAGACCTTTTAGATGGAAGTTACAGTGCTGGTAAGCATTATAAATTCTACATGAACAGTTTAACTACTGGCCACAAAAAAAAAAAAAAAAAAAAATCTCTAGTGATTTCTTCTACTTGCAATATGCTAATTTCCCCAGCTACTTGAAGAAAAAAGTTGCAACGCCAAGTACATTACAGCAGTTTCACTACTATTAATCTGTGTAAATTTACCTTCCTAGTTTGCATAAAATTCAAATTGTTGGCCCATTGCATACGTTCACCTTTCCTCTCCAGAGCCTCAGACGCTGTGACTAATTCTGTCCCAGCTGAGATCCCTTTCCTGCATGAGATAAAACCTGACCATAAATGTTCTGCCTCTTCAGCCTGCAGATCGGTGGCTCTATTCAGGTCATCCTTGCACAAATAGTAATCCAGTGAGTTTGTGGCTTCCTCGAGCCAACTCCTGCCATTGCCTGGAGGAGCTCAGGATTGCAGAGCTTAACCTTTGATATGAAAATGGCTGCAATTCACTGTCATTAGTGCATAGGCACATCACTCCTATTAGGCGGTGAGGTATTGCCTAGAGCGGGATACATCTGTTTCTAGTCATAAAGTGGGATTTGCTTCACGCTGAAGCCAACTGCTACTCCGATATTACAGACACCCATAGATGCTATGAGATTTTCTGTGCTTCAACATCCTGTGCCTTTGTTACCTAATGTATAAATGGCAATTTCTACTTGAGGGCAATTTACTTGATATGACATGCTTTCTACAGATTGCTTCTGTTTTACTTTCAGACCTTATATAAATGCGTTTTTATGCTTTTTTTTCTGTGTTCACTGATTCTTACATAACTCTATTTGACTCTTTTTTTATGTTGACTAAATACTTGCAGAAACTTATTGAAGAGACGGACAACTTCAGTGAGTTCCAGCTGAGGGGCAAAACTTATTTCCGCTCCTTTGCGTACAGTAACGGTCTTCCTTACAGTGCCGGTGCCTACGACAACATCCTTAGCAAGCAGAGCAAGAAAACACCAAAACCAAGGACAGAGTATCGCTGCCTTTGCAATGGCAAGTACCAAGAGCCCCTTCAAAGTCCTGTGCATTTTAAAATACTGCGGCTAATACCTTCCAGCTCCACAAAACCTAAACCTCAGTGAAGCCGAGAAGGACCGCACTTCCAGCACGCCGCATCCCAGCTGCTCCCCCGGGGAGGTGGGTGCTGCTTCCAACGGCGGCAGCTCCCTCTCCTGGTGGAAAGCCAGAGCCAGGAGCCCACCAGCCCGGGGAGCGCCCAGCACCCTCCCAGGAGCGCCCACACAACATCTGTTACACTTTAAACAACAATGGAATGAAAGTAAATTGATTTTAACAATTTGTTGTGGAATTGGGTGAATAAAGCGGACTCTGAAATTAATTAACCGCGAAAGAGTAACACAGGCTTTGAAAGGCAGACGATTCCGAGCAGAGGCAATCGGGCTCTTGGTACTTCTGTTTTGGGAAGAGGGAGCAACCGGGTTGATTTTTTTCACTGGAAAATGACTGTTGAAAGGTCTCAGCAATTTTAAGTCATAAAGAATCCTTAGATTTATAAAAGCCTTAAAATACAAAACTGGAAAATATCTACATATTTGCAAATTTGAAGCAAACACAAGAAATACTCAGGACACAAGAAGAACTAAAAAAATCTCTTATTTTAAAACCACTAAAGATAAAACTGCAAAGTTGTGAATGAGGACATTTGGCCTAATGAAGTATGAACAATTAATGAGGTCCAGGAGCATTAAACTAGGCTTGTAAAGAATTTCAATAATCATTATTGATGCTAACTACTACTAATGTCACTGAGTTTCCGTAAGGGCTGTATGATGAAGTTTCTAAGAAAAAGGAGCTAGACAGCATGGCTAGCTGTGTATAAATACACAGCTTCACAGAGAAGGCAGCACAAGGTTTAGGATATTTAATATTCTTTGAATAGACATTTTAAAACGGCAACTTTGCCTCTCTCTCTCTCTCTGCTACTTTCTAATTAAAGCACAGATAGATGTTTTCTCAGATGTAAAGACCCAGAAGTTGGGAAGGACAATTTAGCCTTTTGTATCTTATCTTTTAACACTTCATTTATTACTAAATATCATCTATTTTTGAATGACCCGGGTGCTTCTGCAACAACAGCCTTCCCAGCTGCTGGAGGCGATTGCAGAGATTCATCACGCCGGTGACAGAAAGTGCCTCCGCGCTACTGGCAATACATTGTGCTGCCATCTGTAAGACCCCAGCTCAAGAGCAACCTCAGGATTCCCCCTCCTCCATAAAAAACAAGGTACGTAGTGCAGATGTTAGGAGCTGGGCCTCTGAACATACTGACCGTGCTCCTTTCAGAGGGCTCCCTGCTAGCTGATTAATGGGGCAGCATTAATATTAGCTGCAGTGCTGACCGCAGAGCCAGGATGGTGGCCCGAGACAGAGTGCCCTGGCAGTGCCGAGAGCCAGGAGACGTAAATGCAGGTCCCCGGAGAGGTGTGGAAAAAGCACAATTTCCTACAATCATGGGCTGCTGCTATAACTGTGCATTTCCAGCTTCCCAAAAAGATGGAGATTTGACTTGCTATTTTCAACTTCATTTCCCTCAGCTCAACAAAGCATCATCATGCCAGGATCTGATCTCCTCTTTCTTCTCGCCAAAAACTAACACCCACACTGAAAGTCTAAATTTGAGCGAAAGAGCAAACAACTAAAATTACATACAAAACACCCTGGAGTTTGGAAAAGCAGAGAATACGGTCAGACTTTCTACTGATTTTAATACGATTTCAATCAAGACCTTTTCTGCACTTCAACACGTTCGTCTCCATGTGAACGCAGCGCGCGGTGACGAGAAGAGGCAGAGATCTTTTCAAAGCTGATTACATCACAAGTTCGGTTTCAATCTTGAAAAAAGACTGGTTTCCGCTTCCCGTGGTTTTGTAAAAGGCTGTTGCATATACCTAAACACATTATATTTAAGAAAGTTGTAACAAGCAGAAGTGACTCAGTTCCTAGTAATAATGGGATATCTTACTGACGCTGCGATTTTTTTTCTGCCTTTCCTTTTTACTTCTTCCACTCTTTATTTAAAAACTTGCAGTCTCTACTGTTTTATAGCAAAAACTGTTTGTAAAGCAAGAATTGTGCTGATCGCATCAAAACTCATTAATATAACTTGTTTTTCCATTATTAGCACCATCTGAGCCTGTTGAAAGCCTTAACCAGGGCTTTAATTTTTCCACAGAGAGCTTTAAATTAATTAGTGGTTTACATGCTAACAAAGAATCTGATACATTCATAAATCAATCTAATGCAGAAGGATTACCAGAGGGTGGAAACCTATTCAGTGGGGACCTCACATTCACTTAACATGGTGGTTTTTTAACAAAAGGGTGCAGGTGTGGAATAGACGGGTACCGGGAAGAGCCCATGATAATCACTTTGCATCACTTAAAGACGCAGCAGGACACATGGTAAATCAGAGCCTAGGGCCCACCCTAAGTGAAACCCATGTAGATATAAAAGGCAGCATCATCCCACTTTAACCTTCACAGCTAAATTGCCAGAGTGGTACAATTTCTTTTGTGTAGGTTACAGGCCACTGAACTAATGGAAAATAGAGTAGAATTAAAGGACTTGGATGCAGAAGTACAAACTAGCAAAACTGTGTAACACAGATGTAAATAAAGGTATAAAATAAAAAATTTAACATTTTTTTCTGAGTAATTATTAAACGGATCCAAGTTATTAAAACATGATGTAATTGTGTATACTTTTCGTTCATTTTAGGTTTTTAATCTAGGTTTCTGCTAACACAACACTTATTCTGCCACGAGAACTCTGCTGTGTAACTGTGGCAGCATTTCTCCCATGTTTTTCCTACCCTGGCACTGTTCACTGTTAAGAAAATCTCACAAAAATGAACACTATTCTTGGTCTTGTTCTGTGTCCAAAGGTCCAAAGTCATGGACTCAAAGTTTAAAAAAAAAAAACCAAAAAAACTTTGATGACTAAAGCAATTTTCAGTCTTTACTATGTTTTGAAATAAACTCGTGATCTATTTTGAAAGCTGCTCATTTTAATCATGGAATCTCTGTCACCACAGACACCTGCACAGTGTCCATCAAATACTGTAAGAACTGTACACACATGAAGTGATCATCTTTTCCTTTACAAAAAGGTAAAATAACCTTGATGAGTCAGAAGAAACATGACTAAGAAAATTGCGAACATAGAATCATAGAATCATTAAGGTT
>NW_009234208.1:42192-42520 GCF_000690835.1 Fulmarus glacialis | reverse complement strand
CCCCCCCCGGCCGGCGAACGGGTTTCACCTTCCTTATAGTAAATGCTCTAAAAAAAACATAATTAGTGGGTTTTGATTGTGGGGTTGTTTTCCTCTCAGCTCCCCCACCTTGACGCAGGGTGTGGGGAGAGGCCCCCGTTAGCCAGTTGGGATCGAGGCCAGGTCTACCCAAACCTTTAGCGTGTTCCACCAAGCACGCTTCCCCACAAGCTGCCGGAGACTCCACCCTAACAGCGAAGGCCAAGTTGGCCACCGAGTCCCGGTGAGGATGGCCGCTCCAGCGCACCGGCGCGGCTGGGGGGCGGCTTTGCCGCTTCCCCCTCGTGTC
>NW_009234208.1:36349-42141 GCF_000690835.1 Fulmarus glacialis | reverse complement strand
TGTGCCGCTCACCCCTGGTGTCAGGGGCTGCGGTCCCTCGCCAGCACGGGCTCTGGCCTGCACAGCCGGTCTGGATGAAAGTGCACCCACTAAAGGTGTTTTGGGTGTTTCGGGATGACTTCAGGGTCATCAGCCAGGCATTTGTTTTACAGTAGGGTTTCCTGGGCCAGAAAACTTACATTTTTCCTTCCAGATAGTGGCCCAGTGGACCCTTGTGCCACGAAAACACTGGAAACATGCAAGGGATGGGTTGTCCTTTGGCTACGGCATGGCTGAACTGCTTTTCTTCCAAACAGTTCTTGTTTCAGAATTACCACCACCAGTCCTCACCAAGTCGTCCTGTCAGCCTGGTGAGGACTTCACTGTAGCTTAAACTCGTGTGTACACGGGGTGCCTGGCACCAGTGGGAGAAGAGGAGGTTTGCAGGCAGTGGTGTTTAAAAGTCCGATCAGCCCGAAGAGTGTTCACAGTTGTGAATAAAGTAACCACCTGGAATGACAATGATCTAAAACATTTCAGAAATGGCATTAAATGTTTATAGTTACCAGCTCAGAAATGTGCCTTGATTGCTTACTCTTAATGAAAAGAGTTACCACCTCTAATTGGGCATCCTGTGAGGAGGTTGAGGGTTGTGTGCGTGTGAGGAAATAAGCCAGCCCCATAATGATCACTGTTACTAAGTGACATAACTGCGTTCATCAGCTTCATTTACATCCTAAACAACGCATGCGTGGCTTCTTGTCTCTCGTCCCTTCTCTTTTGGTCATTTTTCCTACTTACCTTGTTTATTAATCTCTCTTAGCAAGGCTGGAGCATAGCTGCCGACTACACCTTTTGTTATAGCCCTCAAGAACATGCAACCAGCAAGGTGGCTAATGGAAATGCCTTGACATGCCCAATGCTGATAAAAGCTTGCTAAATGTCTGAGCAACTTGCTCAGGTAAATACTGGCAGGCAAAGGCTGCCACGTTTCTGTCTAGAGCTTCCCGGACAGAAGTACATATGTACATGAGCTGTGATCATAGGGAGAATTATTAGCTCAACACTTTCGTAAAGCATTCGGCTTGGCTGTGTGCGACTAAACATGCTGCATGTGCACAGTATATCTGAGAGTTTTGAGCAGTCTCAACTGCAAATTCACCTCATACACAGAAAAGGCCTTGCATCTGATTCAAAGCTGCAGTTTGCCTGAAGAAAACGTCTTCTTTTTCAGCCCGAAGATGTTGTCCGGGATGAATGTATTTTACATTTGTCCAGAATTTCTGATTGTTTAGCAGCTCAGTCAGACTTGCATGTAGCTCTGACTGAGCAGCCATACATCCAAATATCCTGGGCATTTCCACAGCGTCTCTGTAGATCAGGTTTATGCTGTAAAAGCAGCCAGGCCGAGGTGAGCTGGAAGTTTTGGGCAAATGTGCTTTACCCACATGAAGAGGTCTGATCTGCCGGGTGAGGGCAGCCTGACTGCACAGCACTGTGCAGCTGGCACAGAGCGGAGCCCGTATTTTTCAGGCTTCAGCAACCCTTTCAATCCAGGGCACGGTAATTCCTGAATGGGCTGGCAAGCATCCAGTAATCACAGTAATTATCCATTACAATACTTTCCAATTCATCCTGGATACAGAGAAGGCGGGAATATACAAAGAAACCCAAGTTGTCCAAGATAAGATCTTTGGGGCTGTATTTTACAAGCAGTAGTTTTCTTTCAAAGGTGAGCACCAGGGACAGAAAGTGAATTTTCTCTTTACTGTAAATTTCTCCTTTATGTCTTGGGGGGGGAGGGGGGGGGGAAGCAGGGAAGGATCACGTGTGAACAACAGCAAGAGCAGCACATCTACGCTGTCAGAACTCTCCTTATCAGAAAAGCAGCTAATACAGGTTACATAGTGTTGAAAACACTGCCCAAAACATGTTTTTCTTACCAGGGATCATGCACCCTCTGTACAAATGAAAAGGAGTGCAGTGTGCAGTCTGTTAACAGAAATACTTATTACGAAAGGTGTTAGCAATCTTCTCCCTTTTTCAGTATGTTTGCTTAACACAAAGTTAAAAGTGATTAGTGTTAGGACTGTACCGTAACTAAAAATTTGAAGCCTATCTTAATTGTTAGTGCTGTAGCAGCAAGTAAAATTCTATTAAAATTTTACCTTTTCTTGGGCCTAGCCAACCCCAGCCAAGTTCAGATATGATATTTGCTGACTTTTGAGGATAAGCTGCTGAGTAAGCAAAAAAAATCTCGTCCTATATTTGAAAAAAAAAGTTTGAAAATCTCTCGGTAGTCTTTATCATCTTACCGCACTCCCATGTTAGCATGAATCTGATCGTTTGAAAAACACATACTGGTCTCTGCTGATATTAATTACACTTCTGCTGATCATCCAGTCATTAGTAAATCTCTTTCAGCTTAGTCAGCATCTCCGCAATGACTCACTGCAAGTAGCGTATTGAGTCAGTAGGAAGTGACCTCATTGTCCTTGTCAGGGAAGATCTGACAAAAAACCTAGCAGCAAATTTTGTTTTTACCTTTCCTTTTCGTCCTTTTCCCAACCTCAGTCCACCATTATGACTTAGCAATGACTGGAAACTTTTCTGCTATAGCAAGAAGGCAGGTCTGTACCTTTACTCCTGTTTTATATATTTTTTTATTTCATTTACCTAATTGTAAGACACCAGTTCTGCTGTTCAGATATTTATCGACAGGTGTCAGCAGAACCTCAGTCTTTCACTGTCAGGAGCATGTGCTGAGGTGTACAAATAACTCGAGTTTCAGTGGAATGTGACTCTGAAAGTGTCTGCTCTGCTGGATTTCTATTTTGGAAGCACTGACTCAAGAGCCGAAGTCCTGTTGATTTTCAGTGAATCTATGATTCCTGAATTATGTTAATCTACTGTACATATTAATTATGAACATTGTGTATTGTTTATGGATAATTGAAGGGTTGCTTGTTTTTTGAGCTGAATTATGAAGTAGCTTACGTAACATAAAATATGGTTTTATTATCTCAGTTACAGAAACTTCTACGTGATGTAGGTCTGGTCAATATTTGAAAGTACAATCAAGCAAAGCAATATTTCATTGTGGTAAACCACTCTGCGCACCGTGGGACAGGATGGGTGCATTGAAGTCAGTGGCATGCTGCAGAATCATACTCTGGTTTGCCCTGGGGTTGTGCATTGGTATGCTTGCACTCCTGGTGCTGTGAAGTCAATTAAGCGATGTGGGGATGCCCACATGGGGAGTTAGTATGGAATAGCAATTACAAAGTAGTATTTCAAAGTATTTCATCAGGTAGGCAATCTAAACCATGATTATGGTATGATAAACATATCTAAACTGACGTATGAGTATCAACACGCAGATCATAGTATAACTACACCCAATTAAAAATAACTTTTCTTTGAAGGATTTTTTTCTGACAGATGAAGGTTAAGGTGTTTTAGGCTCACCTTTTCCTTCTGCAGTGATGGTCTTTGTGAAGTGAAGAATGAACAAAATTCTAATCCTAGAGGAGGCTGATGACCAAATTTTTTTTAATTTGACGCTTTGTTTTTATTCTTCAATTTTTAACTGATAACAGTTGGCCATTAAAAGAAGGATTTGCCCAATACTAGAGATCACGTAGGAAAATCTGGGCCCTTGTGTCCCTGGGTAGATAGTCAATACTCAGCTTTCACTGAATTTGGAGTGTTTGGGTCTTTTAATAAGTTATGAGGGAGACCTCCAGTGTTTGCAAGGTTAGGTACTGTCTACGTATGCACCAGATCACTGTGTATTCCTGACACCTAGGTTATATTTACTTCAGCATTTCTGGAAATGTATCCTTATCTTGTACAATTCAGCTGGGACTCCATGGCTCGTGTATTTTGCTGTCCTTCTTAAGAAGGCTCTTGCAGAAAATTTGTAAGAGTTTGAACTTTCCTTGCTACACAGTATTTAACAGGGGAAAAGGGTGTGACATAGAGCCAAACACAGTCAATAGAAGTTTTTCTATCTGCTTTTTGCCCACCTATTTCACTGCTCTTTGAATCAACCCTTCCTTCATCTCCTCCCACCAAACATCATTCTGCAAAAAGAACTGTCTTTATAAGCATCATCTTCTGTCTAATGAAATGATATTCATTCTTTTGTGTGGAAAGATAGCAAATCCATATTAATAAAATGGAAAGAGAAGTGCTTATTTTTGTGTGTTTGCTTTTGCCGTTCTGAACTGCCCTTTTTTTTGTTGTATGCCGCAAAAATACTTTATAAGCTAATTCCTGTCTTCAGGCATCAAAACCAACTAAGATAACTTTTACATTGAAAAGGATGACAATATAAATAATTCTTACATGGCAGTATCTGAAAATGGAGATATGTATGAATTGGAAGGAGGCTTTTTATTCTTTTCAGTTCTGAAAATGTAAGGATAATAATTTTCTTGTGTAAGGATAATGATTTTCTTGCTTTGGATGAAATCTTCTCCCTATTGAAGTCAAAGGAACTTTTGTCACTGATTTCAAGAGGGTAGGAATATCACCCCTAATCTTGGCAGCAAGTGGAACAGAAGGCAGCTTCCTGTTAACAGCTTATGACTTGACAGAATTTGAAATACACTAAACATAGGGAAACTGATATGTTTTTCTTGGAAAGGAAGACAGTTTTAGCTCCTTTTAAAAGACTCCACATCTAGAAATATCTTCTTCTGCAGTCATCATCTACCCATACTTAATACATTTCAAACACAGGTGTTCAAATGGCTTAGAAATAGAGCTTTCTATTGTGCATCAGAAAACATTTGGTTTGGGTTATAACACTATAGAAACTATAGATCTCTGCAGAAAAACTAAACTTTAGAGTCAAAACACCAGAAATGTGATTCCAAGCGAGACTTACACATGCCTTTGAGCCTCTCAGTACATGGGAAAAAGAAAGAAAGAAAACTGTGTGCAATTCAGTGACCACCAAATCTGAAATGCAAACTACATTGGACAATGTGCTAGGTTAACACACATAGTAGTGCTGTAGCCACCCGGTATAACAACTCATTTAAAATATTGCCACTACAATTCCACAATGGAGACAAAAATAAGAAGAAAGAAAAAATTTCAGTTCCAGAAGTGCCTTTGAAGAAAGGCACCAAATTTTGGTAGATGCTAAATAATTGTATTTGTAAAGAATCTTTTCTTTTTTTAACATTCAGGGATAACTTTAGCCTCTCCTCTAAAGGAGCGTGAATTAAACCTAGTCCAGTAACTGAATAACATATTCCCAACATTTGTGTAGCTGAACGTGAAATGTCTGAAAAGTTCTGGTACTGCAGTGTCTGTGCAATTCAGATGCGGACCAGGGCTTCGGTGTGCCCTATTCCACACATGGCCAAGTGGTAAAGATGCTCGATGCATTTATGATCTAAGATTTACAATCAAAGTAGAAAACCCAAAACAGCAGGTAGCTGCATTCAGGGATGTGGAGGGAAATAATTCGTTACTGGTCATTGCATATGTAACACTTGCAGTGAGCCAGCAACCTGGTTTTTGCAGACAGTGGGAAAAAGGAAAGCTCCCGGGGAAATTTTGAAGGTGCATGATGGCAGAGTGCTGTATATTTTTACAGAGAGCTCCTCCCAGGCTGGAAGGGCAGTGTGGGAAGAGGACACTACTGGTGTGAAAGGTTTACGAATGTGCGATGACAGCTGGTGCCGTGAGTTATCAGAGATGGTAGCGGGGCTGCAGTCTGCACAGGGGAGAATTATGCCGTGCTTTATGACAGGGAGCTGGTGGGAAGATGCGAGGAGAGAGGAAACCCGCTTACA
>NW_009234208.1:15551-36318 GCF_000690835.1 Fulmarus glacialis | reverse complement strand
GAGTGGGAAATGCGCTCTATCAAAACCAGGGAGAAGCATCTTGTGGGAACAGAAAGGCGAAAGGATGAAAGCTGGACTAGTAATTTTAGCTGCATGGAAGTATAAGGTCATAGCTTTGAAGTTTTATGTATCAGGATTTACACAGAGCCTTGATATGAGAAGCTGAGGCGGAGAAAGTCCCAGTCTGAAGGTGCTGACAAGTTCAAGGCCCAAGCAGCAGACGGGCCAGTGGTGTTAGCCGCAGTGACTGGAAAAAGCAGCAGCAAGGAGAGCTTAGAAGTCGGATTAGGAGCTCTGGTGAGCCATACTGAGCTTGAGCCGATGGCGAGACGTTCAGAGAGAAGCAGGCTGAGCTTTGGGCTTGGACAGAAGGGAGCATACGGGTGGATTTGAGTCATCAGCGTGAGCAGTTGGGCTTGTGTTTACAGACAAGCTTCCCCAGAGAGGGGGTGCCCTCTCCAAGGGGAGGAGGGAAGGCGACCAAGGGCAGAGCCCTTTGGGGGCCACAGAAAGCTAGAGAGAAACGAGGGCATGTTATTCTCCTGTTCCAGCATGTGATTTGTTGATAATAAAAGCTTTTAATAACTGATTTTAAATCCTACTACCAAAACTTTTAAAGACAGAAGCCCTACATGCTTTACTGAGTAAATAGTCACGTTTGGAGATGAATTTTAAGTTTCTTAAGTTACAAGAATATTACAGAAAACAAATGCCTTTTATATATTTTGTTATTTCCTTCTCCTGGAGGAGCATGCTGGCATTTCAAAGGAGCAGAAATTTCAAAGATCCGATAGATATTAGAACAAGTTTAACATTTTTCTTCACCTGGAAATTTTAATGAGATTTTTGCAAGCTTTTTTTTTTTTTAATTTTTCTATTCATAGGGTTTCGAATTCTGGCAGAAAATGAGGGGAAGGAGAAATTTAGACAAATTTTGTGAAAATCAATTCATTTTCTGAACATTTTATTAGATGTTCTTCCTTTGCCTTCAGTCTAGGCAGGGGAAGCATCCTTTTCACTGACTGGAACAGGTTTCTGAGCACAGCCAGGAAACACGGAGCAAGTCAAAGAAATTGCAGAAATAAGTATGACACATTTAGGTGGAAGAAAATTCCGCAAAAAAATCCTCACGGACTTTCCTCTAATTCATTTAATCCAGTTCATCTAATTCATTTTTACCTCCTGGTGAGAGTCCTATTCTAAACCCTGCACATGCCTGAGAGTCATCAAAAGGCTCAGGACAAGGCCAAGGTAGACCAAGGCCTCTGCCCTACAACTTTATAGACCTACTATTCTAAAGCACTGCTGAAATTACCCACGTCAGAAGGACACTTTATGCGTCTTGGGAAGAAAATTTAAATCAGCATTTGTGCTAAATAACAGTGATGTGTCCTGCTTCCCGTTGCCCCATTCCTCTCATATGTAGTGGCATGGTGAAGTTAATATTCAGCAGCCATTTCTGCCATCTAGCTTCTGTAGAAACAACAGGCCACTGCTGCAGGTTATTTGATCCCTTACAAAAATTATTTAATTATCCATGGTTAAATATTCTAGAGGAAATAAAAGTACTTGGGAAAGAAACTTAAAGGAGAGAAAAGCAAGAATTAAAGACTGGGAGACCACATCTTCTTCTGCAAGAAGGGTCTTGCTTGCCTGGTAGACTTTCTTTGATCTCTAATTAAGTTAGATGTTAGTGTTGTAGTAGGCTTTTTTTGATCCCTAATTATGTTAGATATTATGTTGTTGATGTTAGTGCTGTAAATAACCCCTCTCTGAATTCACTAATTAAATCTTTTAATATTATTCATTCCCTCCTAACAAAACTTACTTCAGTAATTAAAAATATGATGGTAATTTATTCTGGCTGTATGACTATTTTGTTCAGATATTTATTTAAATAATTGTATTTTATTACAACCTCACAAAAATTCATCCTCATCATTTAATTAGAGATGTATGTGAAAAGCCAGGAGGTATTTGGAGTTAGGCTGTGTTTGTTCACTTTATTTATGCCCTTACTCTTGCGAACTTCAGGGTATTTACAAAGGTATAAAGGGTAATAGTTGTTACCACACCAAGTAAAACTTGCAAAATATCTCCGTTTGCTTCATGATAAGCATGTTATCTAAATCTTGTAAGCACTAAAGAGATCAGAGAAAGAAATGTACCTTTCTCTTGTGTAATGCTACCTGGATTTTCTTTTTGTCTTGTAGGAGACTGGCATGTTGCTGTAAACCAGCCTTCTTAATCACTTGTGCACTCACTGCCCTTAACCGATACCACCGCTGCACCTGATACCATACAGACAAAACCGCAGGCACATGGGAGTAGACACATTTCTACACAGCTCTTAGGACTTCTCTTTTACCAGAGCTAACTGAAGGTTGCTGCCTACATAAGGTCTTTGCTCGTGCTGGCAGGTCGCGATTCGAGCTGGCAGGTTTCGGCCAAAGAGACATCGGTGCATCAGGTAATTAGTGGGAATAACAAACTTGCTCCAAGGCTCAACCCTTTTTAAAAAGCACAGTAAATTTAGTAACTGTGCCCCCACACCTACTAAAGAAACTGAACTGGCCTTCTAGCTTCAGGATAATAAACCTAACAGCCCCATTTCCTGGAGGGTGCTGAAAATAAATGAAGCCCGCCCGCCTCGTTCCAGGGAGTGGAAAAGTTGGCAATCGATCTTCTCCAAGGGAAAACAAACAGAACCAGTCCCTTGGTCCCAAACACAGGAGATCCCTCCCTTTTTCTCCTTGCAGAAGGGCACAGAGCTGAAACCATGTTTCAGCTGAGTTAAAATAACCCTTTTTTCTTCCCTGGAGGCTGCCTGATATGCAAGTAAGATGCTGTGCCAACCACCAGGCTGGAACAGGCGGTTTGCCTGCTGAGCTATCCACTTCCTCTGGCCCACCACAACCGGGGGAGGTCGAGCCCCCCTTATTTACTCCTGCTAATTTCTCCTTTTTTTTGAGGATTTGCTCACCAGCGGGGAGAAGGACTTAGTGATCACAGGCAGTGCTACACCTGAGACTGACACTTCGTAGGTCATGTAAAAAGAGATTTATCTATGTCTTACCTGTTACCATCCAACCAGTCCAGCCCCCTTCATAATCTGTTCCTGAACTGGCAGGATCAAGTTTGGAAGGACAGCAAGGAAATGGTGAGGAGAGCCTTCATCCCCCAGCTCCCTGGGGCTCTGCCTTAAAAACCACCCAACCAGCCCATGGCTTTCACAACTGCACTAGTCCAACCAACCGGTGGGCTCATGCCCACGGGCAGCTCTTCTGCGGTACCTCATGGTTCTGTTACTCCACCAGGCTCTTGCCTTTCCTCGCATACATCTGAAAGACATCTTCACCATATGTGAGCAGAAATCTCATGATATCTTGTGCTGTGTTATAGTGAACTGCTTGAAGATCCTTCCCCAGTGACTCAGGGAGGAGCCCACCCATTCTAGAAAACCAGGAAATTCTGGAATGGCACCACTGGAGGACCATCAGCAGGTCCTTGGTCCAGCTTGTGCCTCCACTACAAAGCAGGTGATGAGTTACTAGCAGGAGGGAACATAGAACCAGGTTTTCAGCCCATATACCTAAATCCTTCTGCCAACACTCAATTTAACGCTGCAGCAGAGACATCTTGCATTGTTTTGCTATTAATCTTGCAGAATCCCGTACTCCCCAACATGCATGCACCAAAAGCCTGTTTACCAGTACGTACTACACTGTCCAACATGGTAAAAAATGCTCATGGACTCGGGTCCTCTCCTCCCTTTTCCCTGCCCTTGCATACCTGCACACTCAGCACTTCCCTCAATATAGCATGAAGATCTTCCTCTAGGTTTGCTTTGCTTGCTTATCATAGTCTCAGGAGTTAGTACTATGCAAAGTTAAAATCTGTTGAGCACAAGGGCATTTGACCCTGACCACAACCTGCTGTTCCTTTAACAAACAATTAAGACATTCCATGTGTGACTAAATTTGAAAGTAAACCCAAGAATTAATCTGCTTGTTTTAAATAGGGATATAAATAAGAACCAGCCCAGCCATTGCCCGAGAGATAAGCCAAAACTTTGAGGTTCAATAAAAGTTCAGTCACTTCCGTAGTTTCTTAGGCAGGATTTGTTGGGTCTTTATTTAGGGCATAGGGTCTTAATTTAGGGAAGAGGTCTTTATTTTGGGTTTTTAGGGAACACAGTGTCCCCCTGAAGCTTGGAATATGTGTTCTCGTTTCTATTTGACTAACAGTTTCCTCTGGGTATGGATGATACTAAAGGAAAATAGCATAGCCAAATCCATTCTTGCCTAGCACTAACAGTATTTCTGCAGGACTTCTAGTTCTAGTGTGCAGTAGCAAGAAACAAAATAGTTATAAAAATATCTGCATAACTGCACTATCTATCCCATGATTTGTGAGAGAAGAGAATGCAGTCAGCATTTAAATCAGGCTTGGCATAGAGGCTTGGCTGGTATAATACAGCTTAGCCTTTCAAAAAGATATTAACAAAAAAAAACAATACCAAATTTTTAAGTTAGTGGCACCTTGCTTGATGGTTAAAATGATAAGGATCTTATATAAAATGGTATATTAGATCCTTGAATAAGCTGAGTAAAAAACATCTTCTAGATGTTCATATATTTCCATGTTACAGTTTTGGATCATATAATTTAGGAAAACGTAAAATAGTTTCAATGCTCTATCCAGGTAAAAACGCTATAATAAAACTGGCATGGAGCAGGAGAACTATTAAAGTAGCTTTTTAGCATGAAAAGGCAGAAAAATAAATGGAAGGAGAATTTTTATTTACCTTAATAGAGTAAAGTTAACAAAATCAGTGATAAAATTATGAGATCATGGAAAGTGACTATATCCACACATTTTTCGAGGTGATATGGAGCTCGGAGAGTTCATTTTTCAGGGTTTGTAGGTTGAAGGTTATATATTAACCACTAACCTAACTGATAACTCTATGGACAGAGTCCATTTTTCTATGTAATATGGCCTCACTTGTCCCATGCATAATGTTTTATGAGAGCTCTAAAATTTATGCTCACAGTGTTTTCTTGCAAATTATTTTCCATGTAGGTCAATAGAGACTTTCCTAAAGGATTCAGCAAAATATCTGAGGATTTTCATGTAGATAAAATGAAACCTTACATGAAAACTGCTTTAAAGAGGAGTTTTACTTCAGAATACCAAAGTGATCAACTATTCCTATTACTGTTGCAAAATGAATTTGGAAGAGCACTGATGTCTGCCTAACAATTGCACACTGCAGCCTATCACTGCGGTGTAAAGCTTAAATACTTCAAGGTGTTTAAGTACCTAAGAAGTATCATGATTTCAGAGGGAATGGGTGCATGAGCTTCTTTGAAATCTTAGTGCCCTCTGCATAAAATCAAGAGCAGTAGCAAGGTCAAGGGGGTTTCATGATGTTTCTGGCAATTCTCCTTTT
This sequence comes from Fulmarus glacialis, assembly GCF_000690835.1. Lineage (NCBI taxonomy): Eukaryota > Metazoa > Chordata > Aves > Procellariiformes > Procellariidae > Fulmarus > Fulmarus glacialis. The sequence goes on along the minus strand of NW_009234208.1, from coordinate 30,863 downwards.
TGAGAGATACTTTCTCAGAGTAGCAGAGAAATTGTTAATTCCTCTGAAGTTGCTAGTTTAAGATTCTATTTTATCAGCAGAAGAAGGCAAGCACATTGTTAGAGCAATTCTTATAATGGTAAGAATTTTTTGAAAAAAGGAAGCTTTCATGCAACATTTTAAAGAGATGGTTCATGGCAGTATCAGGAGCGTCCAATGAAAGTCAGAAGATCCATTTGTTCTGTAAAACACAGGAAAAAATATAAGCATACAATGGTATAATTTTCTTTGAAGTTAAAATCATTAGTGTCTCATGCTACAAGTGAACTAAAATCATGTGGCCATTATAATAACTAATCACTCAAATGCAATATCAATATGGAATTATATTGCCCTGTAAATCCTTCATGATAGTTTTTTTGCAACCTTATGTAAATCAAGTGAACACATACTATTCATTAACGAGTGTTTAATTTTATTTCTGCATTTGTACCATTAGCGAAACATTCATTTTCAACTTCATCATTTTTTATGTCTCTTTATTCACAGACATGCTATGAAAGTGTTTCAAACACCATGATGTTGAGATTTTCTATTATTGGTAAAAAAGAATGATAGGTCTTTTTTTGAAATCAAAGGGATTCAAAGCACTTCAATGGCTGTATGTGCAAGACAAATGTACTGAATCTTTTGACTCATCCATTTGTTCCCACTTCACCATCCTAATTAATTTTCATTACATGGCATATTTGATTAATCATAGATTCTATGATTCTATATGTGCCTACTGTTTCAAATCTATCAAATAACTAGTACTGTGATATTTCAGCAGTATTTTCAAAACAAATCAGCCCCATGACTCTGATTGCTTCCCCCCAAGTTTCTGTTTTTCCAAGAAATTTCAAATTGACAACTTTTCCACAATGAAAACCAAACATCAAAATGTAAAAGTATTTGCCCTAAAAAAGGTGTTATTTTATAACTAGCAACTGTAACTTTCCTTTAGAATGATTTTAAAAATGCATTTCTTCTCTGTAAGAGGTAAGAAGTATGTTACATTTTCACTCAACCGAGGCAGCAGTTGCCTTTTTGAAAGGCTTCAAAACTGAAACCTTTACAATGTTTTAATTAACTTCAGAGAAATCGTACTTTTTGATTTCCTGAAAAGTCACTTTAAAAGGCAGATAATACCTTCTTGTTTGATTTTTGCCTGCTTTGAGGAGGTTCCTAAAGATCAGAAAGTTTAGAGGTCAATGAGATGATCTGACCCTTAGTAAGTGAACCCCTAATTATTCCAAACGACTGAGGCACTGGGGATCTGGGATCTTCATTATTCTCTGAAACACGGTGTTTCCACTGAGCTCTGTTGAGAGATCCCTTTCCTCAATCAGCTCTTTGCCTGCCCGGCAATTCTATACTCTACATTCTTGTTCCACTGACAGGACAAAATCCGTCAAATGAAATATAAACTTGTTATTTCTTATCATATTGTTTTACCACAAATGACATAGTGCACATGACACAGTTTTAAAATAGCACTAGAAACTATTATATTCCGCTTCCAAAAATGAGGCTGTCTGAAGCCCTCAGACACTGGCAATGTCTTTTCAAAACCTTCTGGAGCTTGATCCAAAGCCAGTTCAAGTTAATGAGACATTTTCCACTGACTTAAAAATGTGATTCCTCAGAGTGCAATACATGTTGCATGTTACAAAGAAATAGGTGCATTTTACTTTCAGGCTTTTTAGGGAGCTGTGGTGTTTGGGTTTTTTTGAAACAAGCAGTTTAAAGGCTTGATCTGAAGTCCGCTGGTCTCAGAAGGCTGAATTAAGCTGAAAATTCTGTTCTATGGCTATAAAATATTTCACCAAGGTAAAATGAAACTCATAAATCCTCCCATCGCTTACCCAGCTGACTAGTTTTTTCCTCATCCTGCCTTGCCCCTCTATTGAATATAAGCTGAGTGGTGCCCATGGTTGCAAAGAAAGACCCTTGTACTGAGATGTGCTGTTTATAGTTAGATTTAAGGACTGTGATCTGTGCTCCCGAGCTGTAATGATTAATGTTACAATAATGCAAAGGTTTCAGGCTCTAGACCCCCTTTTCTTTGGGTCTTATCTGGACAAAATATTTCTGGCCCAGATTTTGAGAGATGCCGATTATTTTAAGAGATTTTATTACACATGAGCCCGGTTAAAAATGAGTAAGACTTGAGGATTTCATTCAGTAAAAATAGTGACTGACCAAGAGGGAGCTCCGGCCAGGAGCTCTGCTTGAGTTAAATGTGACATTATTCTACATCTGTATTGCTGTACACATCAGTGAAATGCCTTAGCCTTACTGTAAAGATGCAGCCGTATTTCTGTCTTTCACCCATTTTTATTGCAGGTTCCTATCTTTTAAGTTCAATTTGTATGGCTGCACTGTCTGCTGTGTGCTAGTGTCCCCACAGGACCCTTTGTTTCCTACCTTTGAAAACATTCAAAACAAACAAGACCCTTTCTCTTCCCATAGACAGTACACGTAATATTAACTGTTATCTACCTGTGATAAGCAGAGCAGTATCATTTTACATGACTTGAAAGGGCCATCCATATCGTCAGGCACAATTAACTTGTCTTACTCTCACAAAACGGGCTGGGGGAGGTAACTAAGAGGCTGTACTTCTTCACATGCCTCAGAAAACAGTTCCGGGACGAGAGGATGGCCAAAAGATAGAAAAAGCTTCCAAAAACCAAACACAACGGGCTTTGTATTGAGATCACAAGAAGCTGTGCTGCATCTTCTTGATGTGATACCTTCTGCAGTGTCTGTGTGTGTATTCACTGGAGATGATCAGTCACATACAAGTTTGAACAAGTCTAGCTGCAAGATTTGACTTGTTATTTATCCCACTTTTAAAGAAAGCAAACTGCAAAAAAATTTGTGGAAAACAGAGTGGATTTCAGTGAAAGTTGTTTTGAGGATCTACCCAGACAACAATAAAATATGTGCTGATATCTTGCAGAACTTGCACCGTTTTTCTATTTTGTTTCTGGTTTGGCAGCCTACCTAGATCAGAATAGCAAACTAAGAATGAACGGTAACTCCAGTTCTCTGAAGGAGGCTTTCACACCCTACGTACTAGCTCTTCCTTAGTTCTCAGAACTAGTAAGTTTAACAAGGACCCTGCTTTGAGCAGAAAATGTCCAGGGAACACATTATGTAGAGAATGATGTTTGTAATTTAGCATGTTAGCATATCCCCTCTGAGTCAGCACTGAATCAGTGTCCCAACTGATGTTTAGGGTAGTGGTATGCTATTGAAGATGCCATCATTCAGATTAAATGACGTTGACCACTTGGGCTGTGGAGAATTGCATAGCACTTGTCACAATAACACAGCTATTAAATGTGTGACGTGACCAAATGCCAAATCAAAGTATTGCACTAGCCACATACATTATTCCTGCAATTAAATGAAATATATTTCACTTCCTGTCTTAAATAACCAGGTAGTGCTGCTGCCAACAGGGTGCTGAGTTTCAACAGAAGAATGACTGACTGTCAATAATACATCACTGTGCCCTGTAGAGTTTTTTTTCTAAAATGCTTTAGAATCCTTTGCGGGAAAGCATCCTGGTTAATGTAATTTTTTTTGCTATTAATAACATGGCAAGTTTGAACGTACCGTTTTCTTTTTATGACTAATCTAAAAATCTTTACAATGTCAATCATTTTGTCTCTTTTCCCAGTTTAATATACATATATAGGGAGAGATGGCCAGAAGAAAGTTAATCTTTCTTACTCAGATAAAATTTAAAATAGAAAAATAACAGAGAAATGCCTGGTTTTCCATATTTTTACAAAAAAGAGTATAAAATCTGTAGATTTCTTTTCTTGGGTAGAAAAAAAGGTTTTGAAAAGGAAGAGAAAGTCTTCCGACATGATTTCTGTCCCTTTTAAATTATTTCCCAATGATGGAATCATTCCTATGTGTATTTTCCCCTTGGTAAGAAAAGGAAAGTTGGAAATGCTTCAGACTTCCATTTTGGTTTCTTACACAATGATTAAAGATAAACTGGCGTGTTTTGGTGAAGAAATCAAAACGTCCTTTCCTCCTGCTCTCCTGCGGCGTGAAATTTTGGCCAGCTCTACGCTGAGCGAACGCAGCCTGCTTGAGTAATCGGGAAGTTCACAGGGGTTTAAAATAGGAAGCTGAGGAGAGCGAGTATTGCCCGTAAGGGAGAGAGGAGTCGCAGGGAGGCAGCGCGGGGGTGCCTCGGAGTACCGCTGAAGACGGACCAGCTCTGTCGGTGCTTGCAGCCGATGGCTGCTGTAACATGAAGCTCGCGAAAGGTCAGCGGCCGCGCTCTGTAGTCTGCTCTCTGCCTATCTGTGCCATCTCTTGAAATAACAGCAACTTCCAGGACTCCTTCGCTTCTTCCCTCTCTGGCCCCGGCATCCCCTCCCTCCCCGTCCCTCTCTGGCACACATCCTTCAGCGCCACTCTCCTTTCTTCCTTGAGCTTTTCCTGTTGTCATCACAAAGACCTCTATGTCCTTTATTGTACTGTGCCCTCTCCTTGCCTGGCTCAAAGGCTATCTCTGGCTCCGGAGATAAAGTCTCCGCTAAGAAAAAGATGGAGATTTAATTTAAAAAAAAAAAAAAAAAAAAAGGAAAGGTTTAAGAAAAAGAAACACGCTGGTGCCCTGTTTGGGAGACAAGTCCACTGCTGCTGTAACTTAGTCAGATAGGTAAATACAAAACTTGCCTTTAATCAACTACTTTCTCATTATCGTACCCAAACTTTGTGAATTTCCTGAACAATCTATTTATGACCTGTTCCCTTGAAACTTGGAAGCAGTTCATTTGAGAGAAGCTTCCATATTACTCTGCCAAGAGAATTACCAAAATAGACCTGCGGTATTGTTATTTTTGAGGATTCGTGACCCTTCATTCGTTTGTTTGTTTTAGAGGGATTTTTTTGTTTGAAGCCATTTTGTCTTGCTGACAATGAAAGTTGAAAGGGGTGTTTCAAGTAATAAAAAAGTAGCTGTTTATGTTTGCAGTGTATATTATTTCAGAAGGACCTGCGTAGCTGATAGAATGAGAGTTCACGTTACTGCTATAACATACTATTATGTGATATATCAGGTAATATGTACTGTACTAAGAAACTTCACTAACCTGGAGCTGAAACCTGGGATAGCAATTTGCTACATGCTTTTAGGACACAAAGTCCTGCTCCAATTCCCTTCCGAAATGAGGGAACTGTCTCCACTGCAAGAGCTCTGCCTGGGGCTGCGGGGCCGCGTGTGGCTCCTTTTCCCGTGGGTTTTCTCACAGACGTGTGAGCAATAGGTTTTAGCTGCTGGGAGAGTTTTTGCCGCTAGCAAGGCCTCCTTGACACCCACTCAGGTAAGGGACACCAGCCTGGTAACTGGCAGGTGAAGGGGAGACAGGCTTTGCTGTTCACAGACACCAGTCCTGTGCAAATTAAATGGCTGTCTGCAGAGAGATGTGTGCACTGGGGTAAGAACCTGAGTTCCTTGTCTCGACTGTGCATGTAGCAGGGAGAGTGCCACGTGCACTGTCACACCACCGCACTGACGTCGTTGAAGTGTAATAACAACCTCCTTCTCTCCCTTGCTTTGCTAAGTCGTTTTACTGCAATACTGCACAAACACAGGGAAGAATCTGTGGCATCCAAATCCCATGCCTACCCAAAGAATATTTCACATTTGAAAAAAAGCAAGCAAGCAAAACAGGTGAAGATTATTAACATAATAGAAGTACGATGAGCAGCGCACAGAATTTTACAGATTTTGTCATTAGCTGTTCCCCAGTGCCTGCTGAAATATTTTACCAGGGTCTCAAAGGAAATTCAGTTATAATTAGTTTAAATAAAGAAGACAGTAGGACCTATTTAGAAGGAATGTATTTGTAGCAACATAGCTGGCAAATGTTTCTAGGATTGACAGATTACTTCTAAAAACTTTCATGCAATTTGCCACAATGCTGTTCATGGATCCAAAAAGACATGTAAGCTTGTACAGACAGATGAATCACAATAAACTTTCAAAAATCTATGCTGAAGCTACATTACAATTTAGGAGCATCCTTATATCCACTCTACTGAAGATACCAAGTCTTATCCAAGCATCTTCCTCAACCCTGAGTACCTGCAGCCTGCTTCAGGACTGAGGATGTAAGGAGTGCTCTAAACATATATTAAGCACCTTTGTAAAAAATACTGTACATATACAAGTTGCCTTCTCAAACAGCATGATACCTATTAATCAGCAGTTCATTTGCATTGCTTGTTCTTTAATTTAGTTTTGGAGCTCCTAACACCCAAGGCAAATCTTGGCTCAAGACTTACATACGTGGTGTGTCCTTCCTGACTTGCGAAAGAAAGTTCCACTGTGGGACCTCTGAACTGAAATTGCCAATATTTCACTCAGAGAACAAGTATTCCTTGCCCTTAACAAGCACATAGTTTGATGGTCAGCACTGAAGACATCTGACTATACCATAGTCAAATATCATTAGATAAACACCCCACTTGTAAATCTGGAGGAGTTGTATGCCATTTACAAGCTCATCTACTTGAAAGTAACATTTTAGATCCAGAAAAACCTACTTTTTCAAACATTAATTTGTTAAAATTGTGGATTATTCCATAATTCCAGTGAATAGATGTTCTTATAGGGATATGCATGCATTTCTGTCCCCCGGACACTGTGTTTAGCATTTAAAAATGATGACCAAGACATTGTTGTCTCCACTGAGAGAAGTGGTAGGATTTCAGGTAAACGAATTAAACTGATATCTCACTGGAGGAAGTCCTAATCTTTACATCTCTTCCACCTTTCTTTTACACTATTATTGCCAGAATAGCCCATTTATTGGACAGGACAAATTATGAGTAAAGAGTGATTGATCTGAAATAAAGCCATGAGAGAAATTATGTGAATAGATGGCGGAAAGTAATTTGATGACTTTGTAGCCATAGTGAATAATTTTCTTGGCTTTAATAGGTTGATTCAGACTGCAGTCTAGAAATATTGTTAAAATCCTGCTCATCCTAAATGACAACACAGCTGCTTTTCTGTCATCTCTGGCCAGTGAAGAGTTTCCATCTGATCTCAGTAGATGATGACCTGACTTTGCTTAGTTATGTCCTTTAGCTGGGGTACAGTGAGGTGATGTACACAGGCTTTCGATGCTGAAGAAACTTCAAAAGGCACAGGACACTACAGCACATAGGTTATCTGAAGCTATTGAAATCCCTTTTTTTCCAGCTTCTGCAAACCGTTATGTGCACAACCCAAAAGCTCCTCATGGGTGAAGACCATGGTGAGCAAAAAGTTTCCTCTGTTTTAGTGAAACTATGTGTAATAAGGATGACAGTCTTTGCAGAAGACAAATAGTCAGATTAATGAATAAAGTCCTGTGGGGTCTGAGGATTACCATAAATTCCACCAACTTCCCTTTCAAGTGTCTGGCACATAGGGGCCCATTTCTTGGACCTTGCCTGCCCTACAGTAATTACTTATATTTAGAACAGAAATTAGAAAACATTTTCCAACTGTTGAAACAGTCGGTTCTGAAATGGCCTTCCTAACAAAATTTTAGGAGAAAGAATCCAAAATTACTTTTAAGATAAGTTTATGCATGGGATTATATGGCAAGATACGATGAACCCAGCATACAGATTAATGTTTGAGCCATCAGTCTTTGGTTGCTTCTTTTTTGGGTCTTCTGATCAGCACGGAAAGTTGATGTGATCTCTGTTGTTCATGAGATGAGTTGTGTCACATTAATGTAAGGCTTCATGTTTCTGCTGGCCACCTGCAGAGACCAAAGGTTTTTTCTCTCTTCTTTGATATTAAACTTGGCTCCCAGTTTGTTTTGGTTTTAAAACAATTTCTTCTTGCTTCCTTCTGCAGCGATAAACATTGTCTACAGTAAGGCCAAGGATATCATGCAGGATGTGCTGGGGCTCCAACCTGGTGCATAAATTAATCCCCAGATTTGGGATGAGGAACACGTTTTCCCTCATGCCATACTGGTGAGGCCCATGGGTGTTTGGGAGGCAGTGGGGGCTTCTTTACAGAGGGGCAAATAAATAATTTCCTGTGACCTTGTGAGCAAGCCAAACAGCAAACATAAACAGGACGTTGTCAGTGATCCTGATTTCTCTTGCTCGCTTCTTGTGGCACTACACAGTCCCACAAGAATCCTCACAAATCTTTTTTCTGTGGTATGCCGGGAAATACATGGCTTGTGGTAGATGGAGACATGTGGAATACATGTGCTCGGCATCCTTTTAGGCCTGCTGTCCGTATCCCAGTCTGTGGGATAGTCTTAGATTCCACATAGTAATGTGTATATTAAAAAAACAAATGAAAGGCAAAAAAAGGCCAGAACTCTGTACCAAAACCAAACAATTCACTCTGTGCCTCCCCTCCTGGGGAGCGGACGAGAAAACAAACAGTATATGATAGACACTAACCGTGCTACTTAATGCATTAATGACAATTACTTGCAAACTTCTGATGATTGAGCTGTAAGACTCCAAATCACAGACTGGAATAAAGTAAGGTAAAGTAATACAGGCAAGTAGAGATTTCACTGTGTAACACCATAAATATTTTTAGCATGTTAAGCATAAATTTCCTTCAATTATATGGATAGGGGAACCCAAAAGTAAATGTCATTATTAATGTTCACAGTGTGTGTATCTAAAATGTGTTATTTATTGAACATTTATACTATGAACAAGTGTACAAGACGCTTAATGTAAAGTGTAAAGTGTAAAGTGTTACTGTCTGCAAAAGATCTCTACACTTAATGTTTGTAGAGTCCTGAGTGGTTTGCAAGTCAATTAAACACTGATGGAACAGAGATAAACACTTCCTATTGAGAAATGTCACATCAGTCTTTCTGCTTCATTTCATTGTGTCATTTAATGCACTGAAAGGCATTCAAGTGACAGAGCACTAGCTATGATACCATGGCACAGGCTATATAACATCCTGAGGCACGTGTAGGTGGGTCAACAGTATAGTAGTCATACCAACAGGCTCAGAGAGCAGAGAGAAGCTGTCATGTATTTACTTTTAGGGCACACTAGCATGCAACCAGAGTCTTGATAAACGGATTTTCTCTCATGCATTACTTCTGAGCAGCAGCATGCAGGCATATGCAATTTAACACCCAGTAGCTCTCCCTTCCTTGAAAATTAAGGAGTCTGGCAACCAGCGTTGTCAGGATCCTTTTAGGATTAGGTTTCCTCTTGCTTTCTACAAATAGCCGTGTTAGCAAACACTGTCACTCTGCTCTACATGATACATCACTCACATTGTTCAGGATAACAGATAAAGCACTGGAGTTTCAGGAGTGCTTAAAGAGTTGCAGTTGAGTTAATGCTTGCAATTTTTCAGACAGCTGCAATATCTACCTATTATCAATTGTCTTGAGGAAGAGCTCAAGAGGCCTTGTTTTCCTAAGAGCTATGTAGTTACAATGAAGGTAAAAGCATGCCTGGTGAGCAGAGAAACCATATGTCCCTATTTTAATATGAGGCCTCATGAATTTGGTTTCAAAATACTTGAAAGCTTCCAGATTTTTATTTCATTGTTGGGACACTCTGCTATTGTTGCTAGCATATTGCTTGATAACAGCAAAATCTATGTTCAGAGTTGACTTAGAATTCATTGCTATCTTGAGTACTATGTTTCATTCAAGTATAAATGCTGGAAGAAGTATACACTGGTATTTAGAAGTATTTTGTGAGATAAACACGGAAAAAAAGAGAAGAAACCTCAGTGCATTTGGGAACTATTAGATTTCGTCTTGTACCTCAAGTAAATGTTGGTGTCATGTGATTCATACTTTATAACAAATTAATGCAGCACCCTGAAATAGAAATAAATAAGTCTCCAGTTCTCAGAAATGCGCATGCGCTAATGTTGAATCAGAGCTTGGCAACAATACCACTGGCACACATGAAAGAAGTGTCCTTTTGTCTTCTACGGGGATGTCTTTGGAACTGTATTTTGAAAATACCGTACAGCTTGTAGCTGCAGCAAGCCAAAGAGTGCTAGCTAGCCTGCATAGGCATGAATGAAACTTGCTGCATTTCCTAATCAAAGCAGTGACACAATCTTTTCTCAGTTCCCAACTAATGGTGCTAAGCATCCCACCACGACTGAACCACGCTTCCAGCAGGAGGTGCATTAGATGGAAGAGAGACATGGGTCCCTCTTTTCCACCCGTGCCTTTGCTCACAGAGAGTACCTTAATTTGACCCTGATTATTTTTATACATTCATGGCCCTTTTTTGTGTTGCTTTTAAAATACAAAAATAGAAATTAAATTGGAATCGGGAAAATGTGGTTGAAAAGTACTGGAGACTTCAGTTCACTTCCTGGTTTTGGGAAAAAAACAAGACATGAAAAGATAAAAAGAGAAATATGTATAGAAAACTAAAGACGGGTTTGTGTGTATTTCTTGTCACTCTACTGTATACAAGGGAAAGTCATTAAGGTTACAAGTCATGACAGTTCTTCTTGATGATAAAATTGCTTTGTCAACAAAAGGGCTGAGTATATAAGAGTATCATATATCATCTCCTGCTCTTTCTGTCTATATATTATATGCTTGCTCGCCTAAGTATAATAAACCCCTAAAATTTACAGCTTCTTCCAAGATTTTTATGTAAAGTTAACTGAAAACAGATTTTACTTGGAAAAAGAAAACAAAACACACTACAGTGTTTGCAACCAAAATGCTTCAGCTTTGGAGTCAGTTCTCTGAAGAGAGAAGGAAGGTTCTCAGTGAACCGCTGCTGCTGGGGCTCTCGGCTGCGGGACCCTGTACCCAAGGCTCTTTGGCAGATGGGAATACCCCATCTCCCCTGCTGCATGTCCTCCTCAGGACAGCACAGCATCAAGTGTTTTCTTATTTACTCTCCTTTTGTACCTTTGGCTTGACCCGTCGTAGCTCATCCTGACTCATCTCCAGCAGGAAGGGTGGAGGTTTATGTCTCCCAGAAGAACCGATCTGGTGGTTGCAGGGCTCTTCTGGGATGTGGAAATTCTGGAGTCAAGCCCTCTGAGGCTGAGGATATAAGCCTGCTTCCTGGATGAGGGGACTATGGCATCATGCACAAGGTGAGCACGGGTACTTTCTTCTTCATCCAAGCTTGAGAAAATACAGGGCATGACATTGCTTCCTTGAGCACAGAAAAGCATTTGAGGCTCTGAAGCCCAGTTTCACAAGGATGCCAAATCCAAGCAAGAGAAAAATATTCCTGCCTCCTCTTTTTTCAGTGCTTATTATAGCCTGACTGGGAAGCCCTGTCATGCTGAGTCGAGCACTCAGCTGGGAATTAATTTTTGGGTGATCACCTCTCTCCATTCAGCCTCCTAGGTACCTCACCCAGCATCGTGAAGTCCCCCTCTACAGCCAGGCGCTCCAGCCTGTGGTATGGGTTATTGCAAGCCTGAAATTCCTTCCGGCACCTGGGCCTTACGACTGTTCTGCTTAAGCAATAGTCGCTTAGCATTGGTGTGAGCCAGCTGCTTCAGTACATTCTTGTTCTGTCGTGGACAACACATGCCATCAAGTGCTGAAGGTTGCCAGGAGGTCACCTAGGAGGGCATTTGGGTATGGATGAGTCCAGGTATGGATGCAGATGGTCACAGAGCTCTAGCGAGAGACTCTCAGATCTTCAGTAACCAGGACTCAATCCAAAGCCTGTAGGAGTCAAAGCAGAAATTGCTGTCTTTCCATGTGAAGGAGCTACTCCATTAGCTGCATGAAAAAAATGAGCTCTTCTTTCCAGCACAGGCCAGCTATTAGAAAGCAACATTAAGCCAATACACTTTAAGCCAATACACTTTAATACACATTAAGCCAATACACTTTAATACACATTAAGCCAATAAACTTTATTACACACTAACATGAAGATTGTTGGGAAATTGCTTGGGGTGGACACACTACACTACACTAAACATAAAGATAACACATATTAAGGGAAATTATCAGACAGCTTAGATCAAAATATTAAGTATTATAACATCTTGAAATAGGCAGCATCTCCCAGGAGTTTCACCAAAAGCCTGGATTTTTTGTCTGGGGGAAAAAGGAAGTGTGAAATAAAACCAGAGCAAACTAATAGATCTGCAGTATAATGCTGCAGCAAGCCAGTCCTTGGGCAGCATCTCAAACTGCAGCTAGTGAGCCCAGACTCGCTGCCCCGCAGAGTGCGCGACGTGAGTGAACAACGCCGGGGATGAGCTGCCCTTTCGTACCTTAAAGCCTGCCCAGCTTAACCTTCTAAACTGCCACTGTGGTAGTATCACAGCTTAAAATACATCTTTCCCGGTTCCTTATGTGCGTTGCCCTGAGAGTTACTCTTGAGGCTAATGGAAGGCAGGAAGTTAGGTGCTGTTATTTTTTTCCATGTGTATATAAAGCTTGATAGACTAAACTAGCAGGGTCAACAATAGGCGAAATTAAAACAGTTCTAAAAATGAACTAGACAAGAGGAAACGATTACAGGGCTGCTATTTGGAGGAAACAAGCACTGGGTGGTTCAGTCGCTAACACAATGAAGGAGACAGCCCACGATGGTGCTTCTAAACCCTTCCCGGTCTGGTATTCCCAAACTGTCCAGTTGTTTACTTGCCTGGAACGACGCCACAGACACATCCTGATAGGTTAGGAGCAATCCTCGGCGATTGCTGTGAGAAATAGGAAGCGGGCAGAGAGGGCAGCAGTAAGCGATGACTGCTCGTTTGAGGAGCCGAGCAGCAAGTACTTTCGTCTCCCCGAGTTGTCTGAGGCAACGCCTTCGGTCAAAAAATAACTCCAGGAGGTATCATGGGCTACAGAAAGCATCATCAGATAACCTTCACGATTTCTCAGGTCTGCTTTTATTTTCCCGCCTGCCATACCCTGAAATCCTTAAAGTGATATTAATTGATGGGAAAAAAAGACCCAACCCTAAGTGAAATGCACTGATCGGGAACTCAGAGGACTTGTCCTGGTTTTTGTGCTGACACAGACTTACACTGCATCCTTGGGTGTCTCAGCTTCCTGCCTGGGCATTGCTTCCTTTCTCCTCATCCTTTGAATGACACATTTCAGCTGCGTGGGGTTTGTGGCAGGGACTGTCTCACACTGGTTGTAGGTACTGAGCATGGAACAGCGATGCCAGGTTGCAGGCTGCTATAACAATAATGAAGAGAGATTCCTGAGTCCATCTGCCTTACTGCTAGTTAATGAATTTATCTATCAAACTACAGAGCTGTACAATAATCATTGTTTAATTTTTGATGACAGACATGAGCCAGGCTCTCTGATTTCTAATTAAAGGTTAGTGATTAAAAAAAAAAGTTGTTCTTCCTTTGTTGAAGGCACAGAAAAGTCAGAAATGAAAAGCGACAAGAGCCCGACATACATATTTTGCAAATATCTATTAATGAAGCAGGACAAAGAAGAGGAAGAGTTTCTCTGCAGTGTCATTTTTTTCTGCCCTCCCAAAAGGTTTCTAGTAAGTGAAGGTAATTTAAAAACTTTCACTGAAAAGGCTAAATAAAAAGTAATGAAGTGCTTTCAAACCTCTGCTCTGGAGAATTTGTGGAAGTCATCGTGCATAGATCCTCATCTGTCTGGTTTTATCATGTGAGGTGAGAGTGGTGATTTTTTTGAATCCAGAAAACAATGCAGACCACAAGCATGTCATCAGAAACTTACCACATAGTTATTCTCTTTTTCTACGAACATTTTAATTGCAGCTGCAAGAGACTGAAAAATCCTGCCTGATAAGCGTGCTTTTCTGCTTTAAAAATACAATCGAAAGCATTCTGCTAGCAAGCCTACACAAAAGCTCATTAAATTAAATGCTAGGGATTATCTCTGAAGGTAAGTGAATATGGAAGGCAGGTGGAGCTAATGAAAGTAGGATATTATCCCACTAACATTTGTTCTGTTACTGCACCCACTTTGCTGTCATTTCTCATTAGCATCCTACCAGAAAGCTACAGACTAGCTGGTAACTATAGCACAGAAAGCGTAGCCTGCCACTCCTGCAGAGCGAGGGAAGGTGCTGACGGCTCCATGTCAGTCAGGGCAGTAATATGCCGAGGAAAAATGCAAGCAGCAGGTGAGGCTACACAGAGCAGCAAGGTGCCCGATCCGCCCTTCTCAGCAAAGCCAAATGCTGTCGGTGATGCAAGAGCTCTGCTTGGAGCCTGCCAAAAAAGTGTATGCTCTTTCAATGTTTCATTACCTCACACCACCCGTTCAGCTGCTAATGGCACTCCTTCTATTGAAAAGTGATCTAGCACAACGTCCCGCAGCACATACAACACCTCCAGGCCCTTCTTTAATAGCTAGGAACTCAATGTACTCTCTAAATACAGGCTGGCAACGAGGGCGGTGCAGAGCTACACTGGCCCTGGGGCAGCTCGGGGAAGGGAGGCAGGAGAGGTGGAGATCCTCCCACGGCTCCTGGGCTGCAGGAGGGGGTGGAGGGTGACCCGGCGGGGTCTGCGGCTATGTCCCTTCGCTCCCCCCGCACCGGGCTTCCCTAGCCGGAAAGTCGAAGGGGAAGAGGACAGAAGGATGGCTCTGCTGTCTCCCCATCTCTGCCCTTCTCCGGTGGGAGCTCCGGGAGTCCCCCGGGAACAGGAGTAAGCCATTTCGCTGCTCTCCAAGGGGTGCTCCCTGGAGAATCCAGGTCATGGTGGAGGGGGAACAAGAGCCGCCGGGAGCTAGTTTTCAGGACTTGTTCAAGAGGCTGAGTTAGAGCTTGGATTTGAAAACACATTCCTGCAAGCACAGAATGACCTTGTTTGTTCATCTAGTTAAGCACAAGCTTTTGTTCCTCCTGAGAAAGATGGGGATTTAGAGGAAAAAAGCTTCCATGAAAGAGTCCTTATGATGCCCCCAAGCTGACAACACTTTTACATGAGAGCAGAATCAGCAGGAGAAATGGGGACACTGTAATGACTGGCAGGCAATTCACCGCAGCTGTTTCCAGCCAGTACCCTCGCTATTTTTACCTCCCCTCTTTCTTCCCTCCGCTTCTTTCCCTTGCTATTGGAGTTTCTCCTGTGATTCCTCTCCCTTCCTTGTCTTCCCATGTAACTAATCTCCTCCTAATTAAATCCCATCCCAAGAACCAAACTCCCATCTCAATTAATCATTACTATCCCTGCTTTTAATGTTTTAATTTTCCCTCACTTTCTAGCTTGTTTACATACACTAAAAAAAATCTGTTGAGGTGGGGAAAGCCCATTATTCCACGTTTCTATAAAGTCTAACTCTTTCC